>NC_134982.1:37491298-37533798 GCF_965638725.1 Aptenodytes patagonicus
CTACATAGCATCGTGTTTGGCACAATCATGAGAGCATATAAAACCAAGAAAACAAATACTTACTTAATTTCAAACAGGGATATGAAAAGTAGTAGTCACTAAGGAGATAAAAGTAATCACTGTAGGAAAAATACAACAGAAGTACACCTCCTACAGTAGCAGATTAAGCCTCCTCTAACTGTACAGCAATATGGGGGAAAAAAAAAACAAAAAAGAAACAAAATTTACATGAAATTTAGCAAAAATTGTAATAATCAGAATCTGGGCTTAGAACCCAGTACTTTCCTTTGTAATCTACTGCCTTCTGCTTATTGCTATAATTCCTTTGGAGGCAAAAATATTCTTCGAATCATCTGTGGAAAGCACTGGAACTACTTGTTAGTATACAAGTTTGGCACAAACTGAGCAGAACAGTATTTTTTCTCTCCCCTTTGGCTAACTCATATGAGAATCAGTATAGACAAGGTAAGGGCTCTAACAGCATTTAAAACAAATCCTTTTAAAAGCATTAAAAACCCCTCATTTTCAATAGATTTTTAATCAGGAATATGTTCTGCAAGTATTTTACTGCTATCCAATGGCATTTGTGCTGAAAGATAAAAGGATCTGTGAAATTATTTTACATTTTCAGCTCCTGGGAATACCCGGGTGCTGAATAGAAGAGGTGGCTACAGAATCCAGGTTCTAATGGAACTTAAAACACAGTGCAGTTGCAGTTGTCTACTTGTGTTTTTGAGAATTTTAAGTGCTTTGTGAACTTTGTGAGTTAAGAGTTTTTTCTTTCTTTTCATTTTAACTAATACTTATTACTTACTATTAAAGACAATTGCATTAAGTGTGGCTTTGTGACTCTTTTAAAAATATAACATTGTTGATTTCTTCTCTCCTCTTAAAACTACCGATACAGAAATGCACCATATGGCAAGAAAGGATAGGAAAGGTGATTACAGAAAGCCCAGGTGATGCCAACAGAAATCTAGCCAGCAGAATGTGCTATGTAATGTAAACATATCTTATTTTTTCTAAATCCCATTATTCTTATCATTTAAGTGTTAATTAGTTCAGTCAAAGGGTTAATGCAAATAGTTCAAAATGACTAAACATTGAAAAAATATTTTCTTCTTTTTGTTCCAATTATTCTGTATTATTAATTAAGCTGTTAAAACATGCAACAGTTACTATCTTTTTAATGTTCAATAATATGTAAACTCTTTAAAGAGATTTTTGTTCCACGTCTCTGCTTTAGATATTAATCAAGAAAATAATTACAGAGGAATTTACTAAAAAAAATCTACATGCATATAACTATGTACTGTACATGTACGTTCAACGAGGTCCAATTAGTTGGAAAGAATTTGCATTTCAGTTAGTATGAGCTAACAAGACTGTAGGGAGACAATGCAATTCTACTAGCAGGGCAAGAAAGAATGGTGTTTTTCTGTAAGCATTAATTCCCATAACTGATCATTTTAAAATGTTACTGATCTTTACAGTATTTGTTTTTCAAACATCTAGAAGTTCAGTATAAATGTTTATATTAACTGTACATGCAGCAGTGTCCCCAAGACTACTCCTGGGGAAAAAAAAAGATAAAACAGTGAGCATAGATTTATTATATCTGTTGATTTAGTATTTACGTTTGTATTTAATGATAACTATCAATCGATTATTCTAAAGGAGTCTTCCTTACATATGGTGTTCATTCTTAGGATTCATTAAAAGTACTGGGAAAAGATTCAGAAAATCTTGATGTCTTTTTATGCAAATGTTCCAATTTTCAGTAGTAACACTATATACACGACACACACATTTGGTGGTCTCACATCTGTATACATAGTTTTCCTAAATCTCTGTACCCTCGACTGACTTACTGGGTAGTACCTGTAATTCCCAGAGTTCATTTTGCTGCAGATGTTAACAGTTTCTGTAATTTGTAATGACAGTAAACTGGCCTTTGCTCTTCCCTTATTCACTATTCATTTCTAGGCTTGGTTAAGTAGATAGCTGGGTTAAAGATCAGTGGTTTTTCATGTGACACATTCTGGTATTCATCTAATAGCTCGTCAGGACAAAACTGTCCCTGTTCTTGCCAAAATAATGAAAATGGTCCTCCTCATCGCATGACAATCAGCCCTTGCTTGTGCTGAAACAACCAAGCTTATATAATTGAGTTGTTTTAAAGACATTTTGTAACTGAGTATTCAATCCTGCCTCCAAAAAAGTATATATTTCACTAAGTAAGAGAGAATTCTTCTATTTGTCATTACAATAATGTGTAAGTAGAGACTGTAACTATCATGCTTACACTTTATCCATGGATAACAACAAAGTTGTGAATTGTGTCATATCAGGAATATAATCTCATACTTGAAAATAATCTCATACTTGAAAATTATGCAAAGCCATCTTGATGGTCATATTCAGAAAGGTGGTAATTCCACTGTGAAAATGTCATTCTTTATCATCCCCTTCTCCCTAAGAATTATGTAAGGGACTCGCTCTACAACATCTGTTAGACTCTATGAAATGTTAACAGATGTCTAAAGTGAAAAAAAGGGGGCGGGGGGGATTAATAAAGGAAACCTCTGAACAGATAATCCACCGAAATTTCCATATCCTAAAGAAAAAAAATTGGCATCACTGTATTTTCTCTGAAACCTGTCATCCTTACTTTGTAAAACATTTTTGTGTGAGTTTTAATAGGTAACGTCTGACTTATAACCAAAATGCATAGGACTGATTATGTCATCATGCAACAATGAGACTGAACACTTTTTAGCCCCCTGTATTCCAAATGTCCTTGCTGAACCCTTCTTCTCTATCTTATCACCAGTATTGTGCATTTAGCAATCTGTTTTTCACTTTGATGTGCGTGCCTAATCCACACAGATTCTGGAAGTGTCCACATCTATATTTAACATCTCCCCCCCCCCCCGCCCAGGTCAAAAGTGCTCAGTATCCAGATCTTCAGGCAACTGAAGCATGGCAGAACTTTTCGATACCAGTAAAGTTTTCACTTATAATTAAAAATCATATTTTCAAACCCTAGCGTACTCTAAGTTGGTTATTAATCCTTTTTTTTTTTTTGACAGATATTTAATTTCTTTCCCATTACATATTAGGTGATGTGACAGGATCTTTATCCTCAAAGAAAACTTTTGATCATGAGTCTGAAAGTGTACATTCCTGTTAAGAAAGCTTCAGTTCCTAGCAAGCTGTCACACTGCAACTGATCCTAATCACATCTTTGCCAAACTATGTATCAGCACCCCATACCACAAAACCTGTACAAAGACTGCTGTGACACAACACTAGCAAAAAGTAAGGTGAAAACTGTGACCTATTGCCTGTAGATAAAAACCTCATCGAGCAGAGATCATCAGGATTTTGGTCACTCAGCCACTATGTTTTAACAAGTCACAGAAACAAAAGAATAGTCAAATACACAAAAAGTAAGCACACAGACAAGACAATGACATCCGTATATGCTGTCCTTCAGTATTTAACATGATCACAGTGTCTATGTTGGCAGAGATGCCCAGCTGCAGGTTTGGGGGATGAACATGAACATGGAGGATATTACACAAATTAGAGGAAAGTTCTTGTCAGCTGCAGGACATGAATAACATACATTTTTGTTTTCTTGGTTTGCTTTTGTTGTGGTTTTTTTTTTTGTTTGGTATTTAAATAAGCCAATACTGGGAGTTCAGGTCGCCTGAAATTCCTTTTTACAGGGGAAATCAAATCTATGTTTCTCGACCTACTTTGTAAGGGAGGTATGTCAAATACACTAATTTGCCTGCTCAACAACAGAGGAGTACACAAATGAAGCAGAGAGAATCAAAGAATCAAGATTACAATGGATACACATATATAAATGACACAATGCAGGTGAAATGGAGGATGCAGAAGGTTATAAAAACAGGTAACTTGATAAAAACCTTGTAAAGACGCACAACCTAATGCCAAGTAATAGCAGTTTGTTGATTGTGCCCATTGAATTTTCTAAGTAATTACTTGCTGTTTAAACGGTATTCTATACGTCACCATGGCATTTAACTAGTGATAACCACTATATATATGTGAATAATAACACTAAACTAAAAAAGTTCATGCTTTTCTCAGAAGACTTTTACATGCCTAGCAAAAATTTGGTGCAAACCCCTTAATTTGCAGACAGGTAATCAGGGCAGCTCGTTCTGCACATGTGGCACAGTTTCACATCCAGTCTTCATTTCATATCTGTGTTTGTGTCAGTGTCTTTTTTGACACAAAACTATCTATTTATTATTTAATTGTTTACACCAAAGGGTAAAAGATAACCATGTTAAGGTATGAGAATCTGATTCAAAGCACAGTAGATACAAGAGGCTCCAACAGACTTTGATTTAAACTGTGCAGCTAATGAAATGTCTGTATGACCCACCACTGAAATAAGTGAGATTCAGACATTCTGTTTTGATTTATAAGGAATTAAAAAGGACAGAGGGCACCTGACATGCCATATAATATAGGAAGATGCATAACACAAAAATAAATGTTGTTCACTTTTAAAATAAAATATTTCAAAATCAGTTGTATCTGCTGAGACATATGTTCAGGATTCAACAGAAATAGTAGCAACCTCACAGCAACTGTTAAAATAACAATGCAACAACACAATTTGTGTAAATCATCGAGAAAGACAATTCAAACACTTTGATCCCAAAACCCCCACATTTACACATTTACATCCACAGATTATCACTATACTATTATACAGGTGTAATACCATATTACAGCATCTTTCAGCTATTGATTATCTGGGGTTAAGCAAGGTTTGTATTTTTAATATACTATTAAACTCAGCAAGTTTTGCTGTTCTTTTCTGAAGAAATCCTAAAACTGTGGAAGTGTCTGCTGGACACTAGTTTAGTACAAGACCCTTACAAAGCAATTCATCCTCTGGTAGTTAATTTCATTATTCTCATCCTTTTAGTAAACTGTCTCCATAACAAGCAAGGTCTTTGGATCCCACAACAGCCTACAGGGTTTAAGTGTAAGCTAAGCTTATGATCTAATTACTCAATAATATAATCTATTGTGCCACTTCCTAGTAACAGTTATTTGGTGTTTAAAACATAAGTCTGTCATAATTAAATAACTAAACTGACCTAAAAATCCTGGTGGTTTATAGAACAGCTGAATTTTAGAAGGCTGAAAAGACACTTCATGCACAAACGCAAGACTGAATTAAGAGCAGCTATGTTTTTCTAATGACTGACTCATTCACAGTACACAGAATTGCCTGAACTGCCCAGTGTCCTACTAGCTCTCTGGACAATTAAGAAAAGCTGCATTAGCAAGAATTCAGCAGTCTCTGTCTCACTTCTCTCTGGAGGACCAGGGAAATGATGAGCTCCATCACCTGGCCAGCAGTAGCAGCAGCCACAAAGTCACCTCAGGGACTTGGACAAAGAGATTCATCTGCAGCCTTGGCAGCGACTAAAGTATGCCTTACTAACAGACAGTCACACGACCACACACTGGCACAAAGTCCTTTCATTAAGAGCTGTTGTCTAAGTGACCTGTCACAGAGTTTCATAAAGCAGCATTAATACTGTGGGCCAAAATGAGATTGATCTTTGAGCTTCGTGGTCTCCTGTTGACAACAGTGCATTATAAAACCAATACTAAATACTTTATAAACAGGTCTCCCTCCAGTGTATTAGAGGAACAGTGCATATTTCATGCCCTATAGTTAGGTAGCCACATACCCATCAGACAATTAAATAATTTATAAGATACTCAGAAGTGCAGTAAGACTCAATAAACTTTTAAATACTTACAAGCTACTATTTTGTTTGAAAACATACCAAAAAAAAAAAGATACCTGCTCACCTGCTGATCACAGAGCATCAGTAAAATTCAATTTTTATAACATCTTTTCACCTGAAATATCCTCATTGCACAGAAACAAATCCAGCTCTCCACTCAGTCAAAAAAAAAGGACACTTACTCATTTTAAAAATGTTTTATAAATTTCCTACAATATTACTTTCATTACTCTATATTTCAGCTTCCTCTGCTTGGCATCAGACTCCTTTTTTGTCCTTTTGTACACTCTGGCCAACATGGCCGCAAGAACCTTCTCCTCTGCAATGCCTGCCATCTGGAACCACCCTGCTGCATTTCTCTCCCTCATTCTCCATCTATTTTCAGCCTTCATCTGGAAACAATATGTCTCTGTTCTCATGTCTATGTCTCTTAACTTCTAGTAAAAAGGAAAAAAAAAACTTTTTAATTTTATTAACTCTGAACAGTGTTTTGGAGATAAAGTTTGTGTGAAAGATACTATACAAAGACATTTCTTTATTAAATCACAAGATTGCAGGAACAGGGCTTAGAATAAAAAGCGATCTAAAAATACTTGCTATTCTGTTAAACTTAATATACAAGACAATAGTTTGGGTGAATTTTTTAACAAGTGACTTCAGCATAAAATGAAAAAATATTCTTAATATTAGTGGTTCATTCACACTTTCAGGAAAAAAAATATGAGCTGGCCTGCTTTTCAAAAATTGTGGAAAACATGCAATTCTTAAAGACAAATACATCTGAGAACGTTCAGCACATTTGGAAGAAAATCAGGGTATGTACTTCTCTTTTCCACTCCACAGAAAAGATGTTCTCTGTGTTGCTACCATAGTAGATGAAGAGACACTAACTGTATATGAACACTGAAAGGACATTTCTATGATATTTGCCCACTGGTTATGCCAGCAATGTAGGAGATATAAACAGGTTGAGCTCCTATAATATTAAGACATCATGGGGCAAATAAGCTTGTTAAATCCTTGGTTCATCTTCAAAACACCAAAATGCTGTTTATGAAGAGTCTGAAATTTTCATGTATAATACTGTCTGAATCTCTGTTAAAATGAAACTTGTAAGCAGAATTTCACGTTATCTAAGCCTTTCTGCGCTGGATGTCTGTAAATTTGTTCTAACTCACTTTAAAAACTGAAATTTCTCTTGCTGGGAGTAGTTCCCAAACCACCACAGGCGTGGGTCTTTGTATGGTATTGCGGGTGCCATGGTTTCACAGACAAGCCACATTAATACAGGACAGCAAGCATCTGGAACCCACAGCTGTGTGTGCTCCAGCCCCAAAGCACCCACAAGTCTATGCCAATTCAAACCCCTATTCCCAACCCACAAATGAACCACACTCGTTTTCTTTAGGAGCCAGACCTGAAATTGAAGCTTTCGGGTTTTCTCCATTCACACAACTGAAGAGAGAATGGGAGTGTTGGGGAAAAAGGGGCAAATGTGCTCTAAAGGAAAATCAGAACGGACAGTCCCTGCCTTGGCTTTCACATATGTCCTACTTGGGACAAGTTGATGCACAGGGACCTTAAAAGTGCTATTTAAAGATGAAACTGGATTTTGTTTTTACAGTAAGTGCAACAGACTTATAAGGCTGGCACCAAAGAAGCATCTACAAGTCTATCTGTTATGGGAAGACCAAGGATTTGAGGGGTGGGGTCAGGGGGGGTGTTCAAGGATGGGAGAAAGGGGGAGTGGAGGGTGTTCCAGATAACAGTGTTGTTGCTTAAACCCTCAGATGTAGGACACTCCTCTGCCCTTTGGCCTGCATCTAAAAAGCACGAAGACAGTTTTAACCACCACTTTGCAAGAAAGCCCTGTGCTACAACTTCGATAGTGTTAGTAACTGTATTACATGTACAATGAAGAAGAATTAACATGTCCTCCCCCTTACTAAAATACCTTGCATCCTCTGCAGCACAATCCTTAGACCCTTCTGAAGCCAAATAAGGAAAGGCAGATACTTCCAAGTTACTTCAGCCTGAATTTTTTAGGATCTCCCACTCTGTACTAATGGGTCCTAAAACAAAAGGCTATGCCTGTTACTCCTTTTTGTCCCTGGAATGTGGATGTTTCAGCCTTTTACTTATACTGTATACCAAACAGAAGCTTCAGCTATTGGACATATACATGTTACCACCTGAGATTAAATTACTTTTCTTACTACTCTTAATCTGAAAACTGGGGTTGCAAGTTCCTGTGGTGTACATAAATGTCCCTTGAAAAACTGGCCAATTTTGCAAGAGAGCTTTTTCTTCTTTGTGCCAAATGCAGCTTGGAAACATAGGCAAGGTTTAATCACAGCAAGGAGTGATAGTCCCCAAAACAAGACGGTTACTTGGAAAATGTGAAGAAAGGACACTAACATCAACTGATTTCTCCCAGAGTTGGCTCATAGGAGGTGAAGAAAGCTCTCCATCACAGAGCATTCATCCTCATTCATGCATATGCTCTGAAGGAGGAGGAAGATCCAGGGCAGGGAAATGCGATGGTATTGCTGAGCACCAATGATACCCACCAAGCTCCCTCAGGATGCCAGCAGTTAGACCCTTTCTCCCTCACTTTTCCAACATCAGTCTCACTGTTTCAGTTTCCACTGAGACTAGCAAAACTGAGCAGCAAAAAGAGTAACCCATTACAAGTATTAGTTTAGGTTTAATCAGCTGGTTGTATGATAAAGACAGAACTACAGAGA
Organism: Aptenodytes patagonicus; assembly: GCF_965638725.1. NCBI lineage: Eukaryota > Metazoa > Chordata > Aves > Sphenisciformes > Spheniscidae > Aptenodytes > Aptenodytes patagonicus. Next base: position 37,499,862 of record NC_134982.1, read on the forward strand.
GAGCCATTACAGCACAGGATAATTCTAATATGATAACTATCAATTCTCCTTCATCAAACTCACTTCCAGGATACCTGTGAACATCTTAAAAGTCAATCCTAAGAAAAAACTAGTTCCACTTTAGGAAAAGGAAGGACTTTTGTAGGTGGGAAATAACCTGGGAGAATGTCAGTGGTCTATGCCCCTGTTGTCCAAAGCTGCTAAACAAAAAGCTTTAAGATTTTGTCTGCTGATGAGCTACTGAGTAAGCATTTCTTAAAAGGTTATACGCAGCTCAACAAGTTTAAAATAGGACAAAAGCATTCCACTCTCCACTCTGATGTTAAAATAGCAAGCTAAAGCAAAACCTTCTGAGTATCTATAAAGATTTTTAACCTCCTGAAAATATGATATTCTCTTGTCGCTCTGAAGGCGTCTTAGAAGCAAAAAAATTAGCACCTTAAGTATAACTGTGAGAAAGGAAGGTATGTCCTGTTTTGCTTAAAAGGTTAAATTTGTCTTAGGAGCACATTTGGATGGAGGGAGAAATTCTGACTTAAAAATACAAAAAATTGCCTTTTTTCTCTTTTGCTAGAGGATCGATTCTCTAGGACCTTTCTAAAGAAGAAAAATCTCAATGAGTTTTAAATCAAAGCGACTGAAAGAGTAAAGCAATGTAGAAATTTTAACAATGAAAACTTTTCCTAAATTCTTACTCCCTCCTCGCATACAAGATTAATACAAGAAGAACTGAGAAAAACGAAAAACCTGCCAAGCCAAGCAAAATCAGGGCACAAGCAGGTTTATTTGCTTTGCAGGTCACTTTTCAAAAGGAGTACAGGATAAGCATCAATGTAAACACATGGAAGACTATATAGTGTCATACACTTGACTTAACAGAATAGCTAACTGTACAAAGGTAATTGAGGTGAAAAGAACACCTAGAAAGCATCAAAGAAAACATCAGCTGTTTCCTGTCAAATAAGGTAGCGTTCTTAAGAAAAAATTAATCTTTTAAAAAATTGTTTAAGAAATGAACCTTGAACTCTCAGCTTCTATATTGCTCCTGCAATCACACTATAAAAATCACCCCATCCCTGTACAGGAAATGGTCATAAATTTCTGCACTTTTCTCAATCAATGACTTACCATTATGTTTTATACTGGAATTTTTGTAGGTGAATGCATTTAAATTGACTTCTCGTTTATCTGTTTTTCTAACACATTCATGATTTCAGAGAGAGTAATTAAAATCCCTAGATACTAATTTAGAAATATTATACTTCCCATCCTTTCTCTCTTTTGAATCCTGTCATGACAATTTTACTTAGTTTCATGAAGAGATCATATTCACAAAAATTAAAAAAGCAACCTTTCCTTATTCTAACAAGCTGTGTTGAGTTCATTTGAAGTTTATTTCTGATCTTTGATAAACAAGAAAGCATCGCTGCTTATCTGGCAAGTTGGGATCCAGTACTTGAGTACACATGCACAGCAGCTGATTTTCACAAGGTATGAAGCAACAGATGCTTTGTTTTTGAGATCAGAACCAACCCCACAAAATAAATCTAAGAAGCTGAGATATTTTGAATTTACACTTAAAGACAATTTATCTCAGGATTATTTACACAAGAACTGAGAGACAGCTTCATTGCTGTTAGCTGCATCCTATTTGTATTAAAACAAAGTCTAGGAGACTTAAAACCCAGCTCAGCCCATCTCCCTCTTCCAGCTGTGCTGGGTGCTGTACAAACAAAAGGAAGAGAGAGTTCCTGTCTAGAAAGGTTTATAGCCTGAATAATCAAGAGAGACAAAAGATAGAAGAAAGGAAGTATCTCATTTTGATTTTTACTATTGGGAAACTGATACATAGAGCTGGAATTTTAAAGAGTACTTCACACCCATAGCTCATGCCAGATTTTCAAAGAGCCAAGAATAGCAGGTATCAGGCTACAAATTGAAAAGAGAGTTACTGGCATGATGTTTCACCAGAGCTTTAAAATGAACAAAATGTAGAGTTTGTAGTTAAGCTGCAAATGAAACAATACTATTGAAAAACTATTGTAAAAGTTTTACAAAATATTGTAAAAATACTGTTGGTTTCTCCCTGTATTTCCCCCCACCCCCCAACATACACACATTTTTCTATCACCTCAAATACTTATTTCATGCAGTGTTTCTTATGACTCACTAAATTCAAGACATGCACTTTCTATCACAACACAGAGACAGCAATTAGAAGCACACTGAAAATTGCTGTCAGGTTGTCTTCCTAATCCTTAACGTGACTTGATCACTGCAGGTCAAGTGCATGATTTGATACTGATGCCTTGGAGGACAAAGTCAATGGCTCTACAGTTTTGTTGCTGTTTGTTTCACACAGGAGCATCAAGATTCACTAATCCTGTAGTAAGTGAAACATCCAAGACTGGCAAGTAAATAAAACAGGTGGAGGAAAAGCTTATATATAATACTAGAAACTGAAAGTTACAGTTCATTCACATAGCTGCCCACTTCTAAAAACAATTTTGGAGTACATTTCATTAGAATCTGAAATGCATGTTTCTAGTGAATTTCAATATACATTTGATTTACAAATTCCAGTAAAAATGTGCCACAGCTGGCAGAATAAATTACTATAATAAATCATTATTAAATAACTGTAAATCTTTAGAATGGCATAATGTCTAATAAAAAAATATGCATGCAGAAGTGACTATTTGTGGAGAAACATTCTTCATATAGTGGAAAACAAATTACAAAACTTACCATCCTGGTAGTATAGTATAATTCAATGAGTAAATGCTGGAATAAAATTCCCATAAATAGTGCTTAATCTACTGCGATTTCATGTTAACAACTGCATCTGGACAAATTGCCTGGTAAAGGGTGATGGTAAAAGTACTATACTTCAGGGCTTTTTTATGTTAAACATTCACATTTCTGGTAGGAAACTCCGGCTCTTGCAATGCATCATCAGAGCAGAACATTTACTTTCCCAATACCATGCAAACATTGCTAACTGTACCTCTGGATTTTAGAAACATTTTCTATGTTTCAGGGTCTAACAACAACAACAACCCCCCCCCCAAAAAACCCAACCAAAAAACCCATCCCAAAACACAGTACCAAAAAGCCCCAAATCCTTTCATTTTAACCTGTGTTCCCTCTGATGTGCAGCAGATGGACATTTACAGTAATCCATTACTGCAGAAATCAGCTGAAGAGCTATTTCCTCGTTCCAAAACTTCCCATGCCTTATTTAGCTCTTACAAGACTTCATTTGTCAAAGTGCAGACACAGTGCTGATGTCGCATCCAATGGCACATTTCTGTAGTCAAGATGAGCTGCAGCACCGCGACAGGCCCAGGAGTACCTCGCTGCAGAGTGTGATTGCTTCCACTGCCTCTTGGGATGGGTAAATTATTAACTGACACTTTCACAACTGAAGAACTGTCTAAGATAAACCCATTAAAACTGTTAGCCTACAGAACACTTCACACTCCTGGTTTGTTAAATCTTTGTCAAAGTCATCATTTGACCAAGCTCTTTAAATATACATATGCATCTATATACAATCTAGTTATAAAACTTTCAATTATGAAATTTTCCTCTACCTTTCCTTGTCTCATTTTCTTTGGCTGAACAAAGTGAACCTTGCAGTTAGAGGAAGGCTGCTAAGGACTGAATTATAAAATAGGAATGACAAAAGCTTATCAAAGATAGAAATATACTAAGCACTGTGATTCATCTGATTAACTGAAGTTACAAAATTCACTACAAAGACACAGTAAGTAGGTAATGCAGGAAGACTGCACCACAACCAACAAGTCAGTACAAATTGGAAACAGTAACACGATGCCAGGTGGTGATGGTTGCTGGAAAATTTACCAGCTCAGACATAAAAATCTATTAACTCAAAAAAAGAACGATGAAAATATTTTCCGTGCATATTTTAAAAAGTTTCTCAGATGAGGTGACAAGCAGATTTTTGCAAAGCCAAAAAAGTCTGTTGATACTACATACACTTTTCTTCTTATCTTTATGAATGCTAAAGAGAATCATGATATTAACACTAAGAGCTGAATTAGCTGACTCTTAAAAAAAAGACTATTACAGTTACTTTACTGTTATTTGTATTCTGGTCCAGATTTTACTTTAATGCAAGGAAGCAGACAAAGAACTAACATTTTGTGTGCTGATGTATAATATGACTAGTATAAAATTTATTTATCCCCAATACATAACCGTGCACCAAACTACGGTACTGCCCTACTACGTAAAAAAAAAAAAAAAAGAATTGATGAATCATATAGGAAGCAAAACTGTTTAACTAGCACATTTCTGCTTCATTCACAGACAAAGTTGCCATGGGCACTCCCTCTTCTGCGAGCACGGAAGAAAAGCCACACTATAACTCCAAATCCAACCACGCTTGCCATAACACGATCATGAAACTGCACGCAATTAAAATGGTTTGTAGACAGTAAGAACACGCCTGAACATTATGGGTATGCATGGAAGCAACAGAAAAAATTTTCAGTGAAGTACCTTTTCTAGTGGATTGAGAAACCACGAAATAAACAGTGCCGCACTCTAATCCAGACCAATTTAATAGCATATCATACAGCCTCTTCACAGAGAGAAAATACACAGTCTCTCCTACAGGGGTTCATTTTTGGGGAGCCTGATTTAATGCTTATAGGTACTGATTTGCTGTTCCAGTTGACTTCTGTCACAGCTGTGAATGGTTAGAGTAATCAGAGCCTGACAGGTCCTAAATCAGGAAACCAAATTTACAAGTCACTTCTGAGGATGTGACTTTAAACTGTGTACGAAGTGGGAATTATGCTTCAGCTACCTAATAGGGATACAGCAAAGATTTACATTAAAAAATTACTTACATGCAAATTACTTGTGCAAGTGACAAATATTATTTTAAGAATGTTAAGAATGAGTGTTTTACCCTACAGGAAGCACAGCTGGTTTATCACACCAAATTAACAGAAATATTCAAAGGCATTACTTCAGTGTCTGCCTAACCAATGTGCGTGTGAGTCTGTGTCTGTGTGCATGTGTATCCATGTGTCTGTACACATGTACCCACATAGCATCACTGACTATTCACACACATACACAGAGTCACTCCTGTTAAAATTTCTCTTTTCCAGCCAAAAGGGAGTGCCTTTTTTTTATTAACTGGAATTCACCCTGAAGCTCAGAAGGAATTTTGAGGGGGCAGGACAACGGTTTGTACTCTTTGTTTTATCCACACTGTTCTATATTCTTTCTGATAATTTGAGATAGGTAACTAAATTACAGGCTTACAGGGATTCTGATGATCATAAAAACCAAGAAAGTGTAGTCTGAAGTATGACATCATACCCACAGATACATTCCTAATGCTCATACACATACAAATAGTGCAGTATATGCCTCGTTTTACCATAAAATAATCTGATCCCGATCTCCTCCATGCACCTCATACCCTAACAAAAGCATTCATCTACTTCTCTATCCTCCTTTCAGCTTTCTAGTTTGTACTCAACTGCATAATCCATAGTCCCAAGACTGTTTTATTCAAAACTTTCTAACCATGCTGCTTGTATGTGTCTCTACTGCCATATGATGTTCATGACAACTGCTGCTACAGCATTATCCTCCAAAAGTTCCTCTGCCTGCAGCAGCAGTATTCAGAGATGCTGTTCTACTAACCTATGGACCAAAACATATAATGCATTTTGCCTGTGAATTCCTAATTGCTGATTTTCACAAATCATGAGTGTCATGTCAAGATTTATTATATGATTTACATTGCCACGTGAAACATCAGGGAGCAAATACTAAGCAATGTCTTTTAAACTTCTGCAATGAAATTATTCTCCCCTATTCAGCATTCAGCTGGTACATAGCTTTGTACAGTACATACCACACACATGATCACACACTATAACAAAGTGGCAGCATAATGACTCAAGTGCATGTCCATGAAAGCAAGAACATCACAGTTAGTCTTTTGCGGGAAACTCCCAAATGTCAGTATCTCACTGTGAAAAGTCACAGCAGGAAAGACCCTGAAAAAGTATTTCCTCACAGAAGCGATGTTCCAGTTTTAAGAAGGGGCTGTATGTATTGGTGGAGAATCTCCTCCAACTTTGAAATGTTCTGGTTTTGACTCCTGAGCCTTCCTTTCTATGCACCATGAAGTAGCACAACTGCCATCACTAACAGCCCAGGACATAAGGAGAGACAGTCTCTTTCCTTTAAAGGAGAGATAAAGAGAAATTTTTAGAAAAGGCTATGTCCTTCATCAGACCAGCTGGCATGGAAGAAGTGGCCATAATTTATGCATGCAAGGCATTCAGACTTCTCAAGGGGTACGAATGGACACTCCTAACATGGCAAGCATCAGAAACTTACAAAGATCAGCAAGAGCCTAAGTTTGGAGGAAGGAGGTATGCAAGGAAAGTGAAAGTCACTAATGTATGAGAACCTATTTCTTTGAATGAAAATAAGCATCTACCTGCAGAACACAAGATGGAATATTTGTTTCCACCCCCATGTGTACAAACTGTGTGTTACAGGCAGTTTCACCGATGTCAGAAAGCAGGATTCCAGAGATTACTCTGAACATACAGAATTGCAAATGCACCATTGAACAAAGCACCTCGCACAGCAATCATGGTAATTTACAGATCTGAAATGGAAGCATGGGAGGCAGTGCTGTTTTACTATAAGTAAAATTAACGTGCTGACAAAAAATGCTATGTACTATCTCAGCAACCACAAAGCTGGCTGCACAGCAAATGGAGAAGTAACTTCTGCTGGATTTATATTTGTGTACATCATACCTTGAAGTCTTCTACTATGAAAATGCAAGAGTCTCCTTTGGAAGACTTGTGACAGAGAATGACAAGAAAAAGTAACAAAAGCCTAACATGGAACAATTTGTTTTAGTATTTATTTGAGTTACAGAGTATGTGATTGGCATTAAAATATGGCTCAGTGTTGCTCCCTAGTAAAAGTTAAAACTCACTCTCTTCCCACCCACACAAAGTAATTTTGTTTAGAGACCTTCATTTCTTTTGGCCTTAGCCCATATGACGGGTGTGTGATGCAGTCGGTGCCAGTAATTGCTTCCATACAATACAAATGTTTTAAAACATTTTGCATACTTGTTATGATTATGTATGACATTTATATTGTACTTAAAACTCCAATGGGCTTGCAGATTTTATTTTTGCCTATAGAAAACAAAGACAGCACAGAATGTTCCTCTAATATATCTAAGTGAACTAAGTCAATTTTATTTTCAGTTAATACCCTATGAACTCTTAGCCTCTCAACATTTGTTTCTTCCATTGAAAACAAAAGTATGTACATTGACGCTAAAGCTATGGGAGCTATGTACACAAGTTTGATTGCATATATATTCACATAGCACATGAAACTGGACAGTTAGGCAAATAGCTGTGTTTTTGCAATGATTATACGTATGTTAGCTGCTGGCAGAAATAAGGATCCCTGTTCTGAAAAAAACATCTGCAAAAAACCTTATCCCCACAGATGTGCATAGCTATTCAATCCCTTAATTTTACAGGTGTATGATTATTCAGATATAGTATTCTAGAATTAAGGCTTTTGTGAAGGAATTTTAACACAACAGAACATTTTCTTTTGTAAGTACAATGCTATACATGTCTCAAATCACTAATCAAATCCTCCACATATCTAATGATACATTACTTTACTTGAAACATACTTCTGTTTTTTTTTACAACAGCCAGTTTTAATCTATGACCTTAGCAAACAACTGTATAGTGAGTAGTCTATTGTCTAAATAATAAAGTCACAAATTTCTTTCAACTGAAATAACAGGAAATTAAATTAAGTACATACATCATACACCAGTCTTTTCATGAGATTCCCAAACTTTTTTTGTAGCCCAGATTTAGTTAAGTAAGTTGGCAATACTCCATTTACCTGCAGATTCAGCTTTTTCACCCTGCACCCTCCACTGCATGGTTGCCATTCCCTCCTCCTTTCCTGTCTGCCTTGGAGATGCCACCACTGGTGCCTCAAAGGCCAATTGCAGAAATACAGTGGAAAAAACACCCCGTCTGAAATGACACTGATCTGGCACCACAGGTAAAGCATAGATACCTGGACTATAATAAGTTATCAGTTTTCTAGCAGGGCTACCCCTGTGTGGCTGACACTCACAACCAAACAGCCCACCTTCTTGTTCAAGATACTCAACATTGTCAAATATATGAAGCCAACATTCGTCAGGCTTGCAATATTTAAGTGCTTACCATGAGACAGATGATGAACAGTAGCAATGGAAAACCCTTATAAACACTTCATGTTGTTCCAACACACTGAGAAAAGTTATTTTTCCACTACTTTCCAGGTGATGCTAGGAAAACAGATGCCAGAAAGGTCATGGAAACAAATGGTTTCCCACAGCTGTGGGACAATTACAGATACAGATCTATAGCAACAAGGGAGTTCATTTTAAGGAGAATATCTCAGATTCTTCATTCCCTGATCTTCCCTCTCTCCCCCCTTCCTGTTCTACTCTTCTCTCACTTTTCCCTACTCATTTTCTTTAAGTGAGGAAGACTCAAGTCCTGGCCACTAAACACAAAGTCCTGCTGACTGCTCTGCTTTGGTTTATCAATGCTAATACTTAGGCACAACCTGCTGCCTGCTCTGACAAAAAGAGCTGACATGGGTCATGGCAAATCACCACTCTGTTACAATCACCATGATCCCTGCTCCCCCATCCCCTTCCAAATAATCATTATTTTTGTCATCCATACATACCAACTTAACCCCAAATCTGTCATGGCCACACATATTTTGTCCCTCTATTAACTTTGAAAGCTTCATCAACCACTCTTGAAAGACATAGCAGAACACCTGCTTTTGCCATTAAACATTGTCTCTGTTCAGATTCTTCAGTTTCTTAAATTTGGATTAACACACAGAAGACAACTCTCAGTTTACTGAGGTTCAGTCAGTCCTACTCTAATTTTGTAAACATTCATGCTGTGCTCCACAACTTGCAGATTTATTACAGCTGTGTCATACACTCTTCTGTCACTATGGAGCTTCATTTCAAGCATTACAAAAAACTACTTTGGCCTTAAAAACCACCTCTCTGCAAAGGCTAAGGGCTTTCTCATATGTTAATATATTTCTATGTAATGCAGAGTTATTAAAAGACACTCTGAAGTTAAATTACCATAAAGAAACTCCACTTACATTAAATTGAACAAAAAGTATCACATTGCTTACATTTCAAAGGACTGTCACTTTTTATAGCAAGGCTTCATTGAGCTTATAGCTGTGCCATTCCACTCAATGGGGTTCAACCATGCTAATTCTCTAGGAACACATGTATTATCGCCTAACAGATGGCTCTGAAATGTGGCTTTCCAAAGGAATTATCACTTCCCTTTCTTCTTTGCCTAGACAGAGTCAGAAGGAAAAAAAAAAAGTTGCAGATTCCCAATGGAGGAGATTAGTCCTTGACTCCCACTCTTAATAGCAGCTGCTCCCAGTAGGGAGTCAAAAGAACCTATTTATCCTACTTACGTTCACTTTTTACCAGAAGTGAGTATATGTATTTCAAGAGAAAGCCACACATTTAACAGTTACAAATATCACCTTTAAGTGCTTCAGATTATGATTGGCATGAGCTATCTCCTGGGCTGCAGAGAAGGACAGTGTTTTTTATGCAGGTGCTAGCTTATTGTGTGGAGCTTCAAGCTAGTAGCAAACTTCTACCTAAAACATATTCCTGTTGAACACAATGTGCCAACAGATGATGGAGCAGAACAGAGTCCTCCTGACAAGTACTGAAAGTGAACGTATGAACATTACCTGTTATCACCTGAGCCACATGGCCAACTACTGAACCTAAGTGACTATTGTGGCTGCCAAAGGCAAGTGATGGTTTTGGTGTTTTTCTTCACATTCAATTGGTAAAGCCAATGTTAACTACAACTGAAGTTCTAAGGTTGCAGTCACACCTATATATATATATAAATGATTGTTTCTATTGTCTAGTATGTAATTTTCTTATATGACCAATAACAGTGTTTAAACCATCATTATTTGTCTTCAGAACTTCAAAGACTTTTACCTCATGGGAAAAAAACTAAGAAACTAAGCACAAACTAATGGAAAACACAGAAGAAAGATTCATAGTTGAAGGGGCCCAGATTTTCAGTTTAACATATTTAATGACTGCTGAGCAACAAAATCTCAGCAAACCAAAATGAGAATACACCTTCAACAATCCTAATTCCTTGGCTCAATAGGGGATACTCTTAACTAAGTCCTTACTGTGTCCTAGTACAGTTAGATATTAGAAAGATATGTAAACAATTTTACATTTCACCCTCTGTGGCAAATTTCTTGGCTTTAATGTTTTCTATCAAAACTTTAATGTTCTTTTAATGTAGAGTTTTTTCTTGAGCAATATATCATATTTAACTCTGTAACTATCAATCAATATTCCTTTTAATTGAGGTTAATTTCTTTCAACTTTCCATAAACTTCCCCTTGGAGCACTGAGGGTTCTTGCACCTGCTGAAGAGCTTAAGTTTACTTCACAAACCAGAAGTGTCTTCTTCTCTCACTCATAGACAGGACCGTCCCTAGGTTTTGTAAGACACTGCGAAAACATCGTCTAAATTAGACAGCAGCTTTAAAGCCATGTCTGGCACCACAGCAAACAGAAGAGAAGGGAGAGGGGCAGAAGAGCATGGTGACAAAAGACATAGCATAAGATCCCTTATGATTATATTATAACAGTATTTAATATTACCGCTAGGGCAGAACCTCTAAAGTACACGTGAAGTAAAAGTACAACAGTGTCTTCTCATACATGCACACACACAAACATAAACATATTAAAATTCTTCATTGATTTCTCCAAAACAGAGAAATGTAGGGGAAAATTGAGATAAGGATGCCCCTCTTGCTCAGCTCTTTCCAGTATAATTTAACAGGTCTCCCGGTGTTAGGGCAGTACCAGTCCACGCTCTGTCAAATAAAGAATTTGTTAAAGGAGTAACTACTTAGTTGGTTGTTCCAATGGTCAATCACCAACCTATTCCCACTGACACTCTTTATGCACACACTTTCAGAATGTCTTGACTACCAGTACTAATATTAAGGATTGGAAGGAAACTAAAATGTTGGGAATAGAAAATGTGGAAAAATGCCAGTACACAGAATTCTTGAATAGTTCATTAAAAGTTTGCTCCAGCCTAGATAGCTAAAACCCTGGATTCTCTAAATCAGGCTGCAAGGCAGCATATGAAAACCAGGCATTCACACTGATGTTCTTCTGATGTTTGTGTAATACAGTAGTGCCTAAATCAAGCATCCTAAATCAAAGATGTGAGCAGCACCATACTAGTCACTGCATGAACACTAAGTATTATCAAAACCCTCACAACTTAGGACCAAATGGAAAACAACAGGGAAAAAGGGGAAGTGCAGAGAGGGGAAAGGGGTAAGTGTGAAGCAGAAGAGAAAGGGGAAGAGACAAATTGGGAAGGGGCAAGTAGGGGAAAAGAAGGCAGGATGGAGAAAAAGAAGGGTTCAATACTGTGTCAAATCCTGTTTAACGTCTTCATTAATCATCTGGATGATGGGGCAGAGAGTACCCTCAGAAAGTTTGCAGATGACACAAAACTGGAAGGAGCAGCTGATACACCAGAGGGTTGTGCTGCCACCAAGCACAAACTCAACAGGCTGGAGAAATGGGCTGACAGGAACCTCATGAAGTTCAACAAGGTGAAGTACAAAGTCCTGCACTTGGGGATGAACAATCACATGCAACAGTGTATGCTGGGGAACAACTACCTTGGGAAGCAGCTTTGCAGAAAAGGACCTGGGGGTCTTGGTGGACACCAACTTGACCATCAACCAGCAACGTGCCCTTGTGGCAAAGAAGGGTAATGGTATCCTGGGCTGCATTAGACAAAACATTGCCAGCAGGTCAAGGGAGGTGATCCTTCCCCTCTACTCAGCACTGGTGAGGCCACGCCTGGAGTCCTGTGGCCAAGTCTGGGCTCCCCAGTACAAGAGAGAAATGGACATACTGGAGAAAGTCCATCGATGGGCCACTAAGATGATGAAGGGACTGGAGCATCTCTCCTGTGAGGAAAGGCTGAAAGAACTGGGACTGTTCAGCCTGGAGTAGAGAAGGCTCAGGAGGGATCTCATCAATGTGTACAAATATCTGATGGGAAGGTGCAAAGAAGATGGAGCTAGGCTCTTTTCAGTGGTGCCCAGTGACAGGACAAGAGGCAGTGGGCACAAACTGAAACAAGGAGGTTCCTTCTGAACATCAGGAAACACTTTTCCCTGTAAGGGTGACCAAGCATTGGCACAGGTTGCCCAGGGAGGCTGTGGAGTCTCCATTCCTAAAGATATTCAGAAGCTGTCTGGACATGGTCCTGGGCAACTGGCAACATGCTTGAGCAGGGGGGTTGGACCAGATGACCTCCAGAGGTTCCTTCCAACCTCAGTCAGTCAGTAATTTTGTAATTCTTTGAAGAGGAGAGGAGGAAAAGAGAGGAGGAGGAGAGGGAAGGAGAGAAGGGAAGGGTGAAAGAGGAGGGGAGAAGGAAGGGAAGGGAAGGGAAGGGGAGGGGAGGGGAGGGGAGGGGAAGGGAGGGGAGGGGAGGGGAGGGGAGGGGAGGGGAGGGGAGGGGAGGGGAGGGGAGGGGAGGGGAGGGGAGGGAAGGGGAGGGGAGGGGAGGGGAGGGAAGGGAAGGGAAGGGAAGGGAAGGGAAGGGAAGGGAAGGGAAGGGAAGGGAAGGGAAGGGAAGGGAAGGGAAGGGAAGGGAAGGGAAGGGAAGGGAAGGGAAGGGAAGGGAAGGGAAGGGAAGGGAAGGGAAGGGAAGGGGACCGAGAAGGACGACGGGAGTAATGCGAGGAAGGGGAAGCTACCTGCAAAATCATCACTAGTTATTTCTTGCCAGCTTCTCTGTCATTATCAGTTGTCGATACCACTTAGTAAGCACAGCAGAGGTGAATTTCATACAAGGATTAAAAGCCCACACAGCTGCCTTTCCTGGATATTGAAAAAAACAGTCTAAAATGACAGCAATAAACAAATTAAAATATCATGGTTGCCATCTCAGGTGCAAACAACCCTCTGCTTTCCAGTGACTTGTCTGAAAGCAACAACTGTGTGATAGAAGACTGGCACAAGTTAACCCTTCAAAAGACTGTCAGCACACCACAAAGGAAAGGAGCACACTTTAAGTGATCTGCGAGGCTGTCAGCCCTCCCTGAAAGGTGCTAGGCCAGGTGATTGGAGCAGACCAGTATAGGTGACATTGTAGTGGGTGTCTATTATAGGCTGCCTGACCAGGAAGAACAAGTGGATGAGGACATCTACAAACAGCTGGAAGGAGCCTCAAATTCACAAGCCCTGGTCCTCATGAAAGACCAATCTTCCAGATAACTAGTGGAGGAACAAAACAGCAGCGCATATGCAATTCAGGAGGTTCCTGGAAAGCACTGATGACAACTTCCTGACCCAAGCGATAGAAGAAACAATGAAGAAAGGTGCTCTGCTAGACTTCATAGTCACAAACAAGGAAAGACTCACTGGGGATGTGAAGGCTGAAGGCAGCCTTGGCTGCAGTGACCATGAGGTGGTGGAATTCAGGATCCTGGTTCTAGGTGACCCTGCCTGAGGAGGCGGGTTGGGCAAGATGACTTCCAGAGGTCCCTGCCAACCTCAACCATTCTCTGATTTTGTGAGTTCATCCTGCTGCCTCTGAACACCCACACAGGTTGCTAAAGACACCTTTTTCTACGTGCATGTGGTAAGCCCGCTACATGAATGACTTGTAGATTTGAATAACATAATTTTGAGGCAAGAAAAACACCTTGTTTTAAAAAAAAAAATTAAGCCACCTGTAGTTCAGAATATAGCACTTGTCAGTTTACTAGCACAGGCTGTTGACAGTACCTCAACATAGTGCCCTCCTCACTTTTTCTCAAAACAATATTGGACTAAATTTAATGTTAAGGCTTGGGTACTCTAAGCACCTGTTTCAGACTTCACCAGGTTGCTTTAGGAAGCACCCATTACTATAGACAGTCAATGTCTGGAGGAAAAAGTGTGTGCATCCTCAACAGAGAACCCTTGATAGCTGGCTCACAAATGTGGAACTAAAAGAGACCAGGCTTGCCTGAGCCTCATTACCCTAACTGCAATATGCAAGGCTAGCTTCGCAGACACTGCTTTCCTGATACAATAAAAGACCAAAGAAAACCACACAGTTCTGTTAGGAAAGAAAAAAAGGAAAAAAAAGTGCCTATGTCCTTCCAACTAGGAGATACAGCACTACAAATGTGTTCATACACAACCAGTAATTTTGATGGCACTCGGTTTCCATTGCAATGATGTACTAAAACAGATGGCTAGAGAGAGGAGTCATGGGAATGACTTGGTAAATGAGATGATGGCAAACACATGGTGAAACAGAATTCAATGCTTCTACTACTACTGCTGCTGGGGAACAAGCTCTGGAGGCACGAGGGGACTACTTCCACTCTCATCCGTCACAGTTATTCTTCAGGAGATCCCAATGTTCTGGCCCAGGACAGCTGAGAGGATACAAAATATCTCCCATAGTTGATGCATCCTATTTTTTTCTTTCCTGTAGCACTGCACAATGAAGAAAGTGCAAAGAAACTCAAACAACGTCGTACTATTACAGAATTGTAACTTAAATGGTAGAGAATACCACCCAGACGGGGGGGGGGGGGGGGGGGGGGGGGGCAGTAACAGGCAGAGCAGCCACCTTTTCTGCTATGAATTAGGTGGAGTTTGAGCCTGTGGTCTTTGGAATGGAGATCACTGTAGTTTGTGCCACTCCCTATGTATGAGAACCACTGATGAATATTAAATTAGGCAAAGTAAGAAGAAAGAGAAAGCTACTTATATATAAGTAGATAGGGAAAAGAGGGAAAAAAAACAGGGGGAAGAGTAAGGGGCTCATTGTCAGTAACACCACCACTACACCAAGGCATTTTCAGACCCTCCACGAACTAAATCAATACTAGTGCAAGTATTACCACTTGTGCAAATGCAGCTGAATTTCTACATCCATTAACTCCATGTAAGAAAATGCACAATTTAACATGTAATAATACTTCAGAAATAAAAATCCATAATATATTCAGCAAACTAGGTTTGCTTTTTGTTATTTAATGGGTTTTTTTTATGTGCAGAAGGCAGTCACAGGCCAAATTTGGCTTGATCAAGCTATGCTTCACAAACAGTCAAAAAAACGGTGACAGATTTTTGAAGCCCCCATAATATAGACTCTGTCAACCCTGTCTTTCAATACAGATTAACAAAAGTAATTACAATTTTCTTTCCTTGAGATAAAACAAATAATTATTTGCAATCACAAATGGACCATTTCTCAATTTCTGCCAAAAAGTAATTTTAAATTTCTTTTATAATCAGTACAGTTTAGCTACTTGTAAACTAATATATATGCCTATGGGGAAAAAAAAAAAAAACAACAACAAAACAACCAAACTTAAAAGCAATAAAAAACCCCTCCAAAAGAATAGTAATCACACCACTAAAAAGCAAACAAGCAGGACAGTAAAGCTTAGGGGAACAGGAATGTTTTCTGCAGCATTAAATAAAAAGTTAAAACTGCATATCTGTGCTAGGCAAGAAAAAATGAAAAGAACCCCTGAAGCATTATCCATCAAGCATAAGTGAATAATGAAATAACGAATATGTCTATACCCTTGGTTCTTAATCTTACAGCAAATTATAGTATTCAAATATAGTATTTTACGCATGCAGTCTGATAACACTTTCTATCTTTCTTGGAGATTTTGTGAACGACATGATATGAAACACAATGTATTTAATGAAAGGTTTCTAAGCTGATTTCCCTACAGGTTATTTTCTTTCTTTTCTCTGGAACCCATACGAAGGATATACAGCAGGGACCAGGGGCGTATATAAAAATAAACTACCAAGCGGCATCAGAGCCGATACCCCATTCCTACAGGGGCAAGTGAATTATTAGATCTGTGTCATGAATTTTTTTTTTTTAATATGCCATTGTTCCCACTTGAGCACATTAAATTTTCCATATCCACTTTTAAACCAATATTACCTTTTTTCCCCCCATGGTCATAATGTTCAAAGTATACATTAAGCCAATCCAAGAGCTTAAGTCACACACCAGTTATATGTAAAGTAGGATAAACTATAACCTTTTGATTTTCCTCTCTATGAACTTATACTTCAGTGCCTAAAGAAAAGAGAAAAGAAGCAAAACAAACCAAGGTGCCTCATGGGAAAAAAAAATTACTAATATTCATTTTATATTTGGTCATGGACAATATTTTATCTGACTTTGGGTATTCATGAAAGTATATTACCACTGTATATGTATATTTTTGTGTTATAACCATTTTAACATATATAAGCCTTTCAAATCAAAGGTGAAAGCATTTTTGGTTTTGAAGATGTGATTGCCAATTATTTTTGCACTAGTGCACATAAACAGGAAGGACAGATTCTTAGGTATGAGTTATATATTCCTGTACAAAATAATTGTATATTCTATGAAGACTGATTCTTTTTCTAGAGAAATATACAACAACACAAGGGAAATCTTGTACCAGCAGCATAACTGAAGTGGCAAGACACAATATTAGAAAAACAGAGCTACTTTCATTACTGTGATGCTGTGTGTCAGAATGTCTCTCCTTAATGAACCTGTTTGCAATAAGACTCCGGGTGCAAAGAGGCTATTTAGAGAGCCTATTGTGTCTATAGTGAGTCCTTCAAATATCTTCCCACCATTAGACATGCCGCATTGACCAATTCTGTCCTGATTGCTGTTCTTTTTAGTATCAAGGGACATTCTTGCCCAGACAGACCGATGGATCAGAAACTGCACTTCATAAAATGTTTACACTGTACACACATTCACACAGTGATACAAGCAACAGAGTCCCAGATCACACAGCATGTTGAATGTGCCAGTGTCATCTCAAGGCTTATGACTTTCCAATATCTACAAAAGGATTTGGGTTAAACTTTGCTTCTGCTGCCTGCCTGTCATTCTAACAAAAGCCATGTTTTTTTCACCCGTTCAGAGTGTAACCAAGCCCATGGCTCACATGGGAACATTTCAGGAAAACGTTCCCTATGTCACAAAGCCTTTTTGCTCAGTTGAGACCATCTCTTAATTGCTGACAGCAGAAAAGGACCACACATGTCATGCCATCAAAGAGCAAAAACCTTTGCTGTGAATAAACAAAACAAAAACAAGTCTTCCTAAAAGATTATGAATTACTACTCTCAGTGACAGCAGCAAAGAACAAGGGACTTTTCGCAACAGTAATTACAGAAATACTTTGTTACTGTGTACAGCCCTGTAAATTAGTCCCTTTGTAAGAGATTTTGTGAGTGTAGTTTGATGCAGTCTCAGACTTCCTATCTATCAAGGCAGTGGTTTACTTATTAGCCACTAATTAATGTGCTTTATTCTCACCTTTCATGAACCTCATGTCAAACGGGCTATCTGCAAGAATCCTTTTTACATTTTAACTTTTTTTGTGATCTTATCCTTTTATTCTCCTAAGAATAATTTACCTGCCACCTCCACAGTTGAAGGCCCCAAACCCCATGCACAAGTGACAGAAAGCATATGGTATATGAAAGACCTGACTATTAGTTTACTAATAGATTAAAACCTGTGCACCTTATACTTGATTTAGTACAGGATATATCAGCGTTACCACTTGAACACAGAAAGAGTGTGGGGGGGGAACCTATGAGGGAGGAAAACATTTTTCTAAAATTCTAAAGGTGAAGCTAAAGCATAGGTGATACAGAAAGCTCTCCTCCAAGTAAGAATTGGGAGACTGTATATGCTTTCAGAGGAAGTGGCAGGTGCTTCTAGAAATCTCAAGGAAGAAAACCTAATGTTTCTAGGTTTTGCTCAAAGAACAAAGGGAAGTCTTCTTACCAAGGGCTACCTTGTATAGACAGATGAGGCACAGGAAGAAGGGAAAAAGAAAAGCCTTATCCACCCTATTTTGTAGCTAGGAAACTGAGACACAAGGATAAAAACACACATCAAGAAAGTGTACACCACTGAACAAATGAAGAGGCTATTTAAAATCATTTTCTCCTAAGTAATACAGAAGTGTGATATATATCACTAGTTACTGTTGATAAGTTTATGAAAAATGGTATTATGTGTAAGATGACTGAACAATGCAACAGGTAGAAGTAGACTTGTGCTAAAAGCAACACCCCGAAGTGTAATTACCCTTTCATTCTCCTCACCTGAGTCACCAGATTAATCTATAAAAGAGGTTTATGAAATTGAAAAAGAATAATATTTTGGGCTGAATTCTCTCCTCAAATACACTCAAGTCTCTCTGAAATGTGAATACCATCTGAGAGGCAAATTTGGCCAACAGACATATTACATTACATACTTTATAGGCACGGGATAAATATTTTCAGAATTACCAAACAACCCATTTTGTTACACTGATGAAATTTTCTACATGCATTATGCATCTTCTATGGATTGTAATTAAATCTTTCTAGGCTTTCTGTCTGTATTTTCCATGTACAAACATGTTCTTCCAGTGTTGTGCCATCTTTACATCAAGAATACATTCTCTTCTCTCATTCCACATTTTTCCATACTGATATGTTCACCCATTAATTATTCTGCTCACCTGGCATGCAGGCATATCTCATGGATAAACTCTTATAGATTGCATTTATAAATGAAAACATTCAGAGTGACATACTTGACCAGGTTATCACAAAAAAGCTAAGCTGCACTCTTACACAGCTTTTCAGTTTGGCAACTCCAGCCAGACTTCCATTTTCATTGTGAGCACTGGGCATATTACGATTGCAAAGCCAATCTCCCTAAGTTGAAGTCCTCTAACTCATATGCTGCAATTTCATCTGGAAGAGAAGTATGCCTTCCATTCCAGAGACTAGTTGTGAAGTACTGCTTTACTCCACAGCAGACAATGGGGGCTTCAAGGACCTGTAGCAAAGTGGTTTCTGCAGTAGGTTGCCACAACAGACTAGATGCTGAAGCCATGCCTCTGCTACCTTTAATCATATCTATACAGTAACCACTCAAATTTCACTTGCAATACAATTCTTCTTTGAGATTCTTAGTAACCCATAAGTTTTCCAAAAAATTCCAGGAAAGCAGAGAAAAATGAGTGTGAAATTTGCTGTACTAGATAGGCTCAACAGTTATGCTGTTTACCTTTTTTTGCCAAAGCAACTAAACCTAAGTTAGCCCCTGTTCTAAGTGGCCACTCCGAAATTTCCCTAAGGTTTCCATCACTGTTTCTCTTGGCCTTTAATTAAACCATTTCAGCCAGGTCCTGTGTGACTTATGTTTCACTTTACATTTAAAAAATGCACATACATGAACATCCTGTAAGGCTTACAACACCGATATGCAAAACTTCATGTACAAACTCCAGTCTTCTCCCTCCTCCCTTCCTCCCTCCCTCCTTTCCACACCAAACCAAGAAAAGGGAGTATCATTTGGTCTTCAGTTATGTGGACTAAAACTTTCTCTCTAAGGTCATTGAGAATACAAGGGTCCCATGTAAAACACCACTTAACTTTCTCTGTAATTATCATATCTAGTTAAATAGAAGTTCTTCAGACATGTTTTATTTAATCACAGAATTTAGATAAATTTTGCAATTTCCATTGGATTTCCTCATGTGTAGCTGGAAAGAAAGTAATCCTAGGTGATACACTGATGTCCTCTTCCGGAGCCGTATCACCAGCTCTGTAAGGAAGTTTACTCTGCTCACTGAATAGCTGCTAAAGCCATTTTTCATTCACATTAGACAAATAAAAGCAACCGCCCTCCACCACCAACAGCCAAATTAACTTAAACCTGGATAATTTTGCCTGAACTAAATGTGACAGCATTCATACAAATTGTTCCACCAGCAACATGGTGGGGGAATGACAAGTAACCTCTTCTCCATACAGAGCCAGAGACAGAAGATACCTGTCCAGAGCTACAATTCTTAGAAATAAAGCATGTATCTGATATGGCTGAGACATCACATCTTTCTTTTATTACAATTGATAGTGAAAGGCACTTTTTATGAACAGATAGAACCTGTCTGTTACGGCATCTTATGACTTCTAGCTCTGAAGTGCCACTTTGGCACTGCAGGAAAAAAACCCATCAACAGACTCAATGAACAGGTTGTATCTTGTCCACACGGAAATGCTAAATTATTATGTATTCTAACACACAGAAGAAAATACATTCTTTTTGGCAAACTACAACTCAACAAAATTAAAATGTCTAAGTTTTCACAAGAATAGGACACTGATAATACATAAGTAAAACAAAACAAAGATATTACATGCAGTAAGTACATCACTGGAGAGTGAAATACAACCAGAAATCGAATAATAAATACTGTAATGACTTAAGTATAGAACTAGCAAACAAGCAGATGGAAGGTGTGATTAAGGGAGACAATTAGCACCAAGTTATGCCATATTTTCTGAACTTGGTTTCCAAAGATCAAATTCAGATGTTGTGTGTACTCATGGTCTTTGGAAGAGTAAATAAAACATTCTGCACATTGCACTCCACAAATCTCATACTTAACTTACCATACAAATTAAATCCAAACACAAACATAATTGTAAAACCTCCTCCTTTCCCACAAAGCGATCATACAACCAAACCAACCAACATGTTAAAATTATGAATGTCAATGCTTTAGTTTCAAATTCAAATTATTAAGCAAAGATTTCATTAGCAAAAATGAAGTATAACTGGCTCTTGCATACAAGAATGTCTGAAAAATTCACATCAAACCGGGTCTATCTATACACTGAAGTCATTATAGACAGTGGTTTGCAAATCAGCTGATGGGACTCTTGAGCTGCATTGTTGCTGCTGTCCCCATGGTAAAACTCGTCAGATTTCATGAAGTATTGCTTCCTGAAGTTAGCCAAAGTCTTATTGAAGGTCTCCTCTTTGGTATCCAGAGATCTTTCTAACCAACTAATCTCGAAAAAGCAGATACCTGTCTTCATCTGGCATAGCTTCTCCATGTCCTTCTTTCTGGTGTA
Organism: Aptenodytes patagonicus; assembly: GCF_965638725.1. Classification (NCBI taxonomy): domain Eukaryota; kingdom Metazoa; phylum Chordata; class Aves; order Sphenisciformes; family Spheniscidae; genus Aptenodytes; species Aptenodytes patagonicus. Next base: position 37,521,037 of record NC_134982.1, read on the forward strand.
TTTGCTTAGTATATATACAGAGGAAAATACAGAAGATCTTAGTTATCACAAAAGTATTTTTAATTGCGTATTTAAAGTATTTTTAATTGTATTTAATAAAAAAATCTGAATTTTTCTTGAATGAAGGGACCAACATCTGTTTAAAAAAATTTGATACTGTGAGAACTACCAGGACAGAAATATAGGTCTCCAGAGGTGGAGAATGAATTTTTCTGAACTGATGCTTTCTAAGGTAACAGATTCTAAATTCTAGGCAGTTCAAATCGGTATCTTGCTTTTCACACCTAAATAAATTCTGATAGTTTTACAAACAGCAAAACTACACAAACTGAACCGGAGTCCCAGCCAGAATATAAGGTTTGTAAGCCTTTTTACAAAGCAGGATCAAACACTAAACAGGAATAATTTCATGACATATTTTAGACAGTTTCTTAGATTTTGTAAATGAATGTACTTCTTCTGATTTCAGTGGAGCCAGTCTGATTTACATTGCCTACTACCTGTTCCTTTGAGAAACTGGAAGATAACATAATCAAATTAATTTATAACTTAAAAATATTAAAAAAATACATTTTACCATCTAAGGCTCAACTTCTTTTCTCAAAAACCTAGGAAAAGGCTAGACTTCGCAGCATACACAAAAACTTATGAAATGCATACTCTGGACAACAGAAGGAGGATTTTTACTCTGACCTTTTAGAGTTTTATAATATTCCAGTACTTATTGCTGTGTTATTCCATGACAAAAACTGCACACATCAGTTCACATTCAGGTTCCAGGCCAGGTCAGATTTCCTACAATGAGGCTCAGAGATAAGAAGGAAGGATTTGTTGCTCAGTCACATTTCTGCACCTTGTGACAGATGTGAAGTAATTCAGCCATTAACAGAAATGGAGAATGGTGTTTGTTTTGTTTTGTTTTTAAAGATGGTATAAGAAGAAAAGGGGGCACTCCCCCTCCCTCAGGAAAAAGAAATAAAAGGAATACACTTTTTCAACATAGGCAGTGTATTTCTATAAAGAATCCATCAGCACTGAACAAGAACTCTATGCTGTAGTGCTTGATAAAACACTCTTTTAAAGAGCAGGTGTCTCCTTTAAAGAGCAGTGGACCTTTTTGCCCAGGCCGCTGCCATTGAGAATAGTTTTATTTTCTTTCCATCTGATTTAACAGATGTCTTATGTACTTCACCATCTCAGCTACCTAGCCCATATAAGTTATGACCCCCAGACACATAAACACTTTAGGAGAATGGATAACAGCACAAAGACCAACATTTTAACTGAGAGCTTGTCTACGCATTCAGCAATTCGGGTATAAAAATTCAAGGACAGCAATAGCAGAAAAACTGTTTTTGAATGATTCAGTTTTTTCTATGAAGATACTTGCTCCAGGAATGGGGAGTCAATCAGGAATACTTACTTCTATAAAACCAAATGTTATTAACTTACGTAAAATAGATCACTACTCCTATTTCACACTTCACTAAACCAAATAAACTTTTAGGTATAGACAAACCAGTAAGCAAAGCATCTTGAATACTTTCTACAAAGCCAGATTATGCTACAGGACAAAGAGCTTGTACAAGACCAATCTGGAACAATTTCTTAATGCATAGGAAGAAAAACTGGAACAAGAAAACGTAAAAATTAAAAGGTAAAAAAAAAAGAAAAATATTTCTGACTTTTAAGGAAACATTTTATCATCGTAGTAACAAAAGAAAGATTCTTGCTTTGATAGCTGCCTTGCTCAGAAAGCAGTCTTGGTGAAGTGATGGCAAGTAGAAAATAGATTTTGACAGACAGACAGAAAGTAGTAATGGATTTGAAAGGCAATGCTGTGAAAACTTGTTGAACCAGAGCAACTCTCATATCATTAAGAGAGATTCTTAGTTTGAAAACAACTTGCTACTGCAAGATATCCATCAGCTGTGAGGCTATCTTGACATGGAATACCACGACAGAGAGTTGCACTATTATGAAGGGCTGAAGCCTCATTACTACAGAGAGTTGTAAGAATTCCAGCGTAGCTGGGAAGTTAAGCTTCTTGGTTCCAAACGGTTATTTTTGCCCTCCTAACACAGCTTAGTTCACGTGATGCAGAGCTGGGTTAAATCTTGTACAATATTTGGATTTTTACTTCACAGAACCGTATGCTGACTAGGATTTTTTTTTAATCCCTTATCTGCTGAATGACAATGGTAAAGATTATCTGAATAAAATGACTCTAGAATGGCAGACTTCCCTCCATTTAGCAAATGCAATGGCAATTTCAAGAATAGTCCTGGGCATGGTCCTGGGCAATCTGCTCTAGGTGGCCCTGCTTGAGCAGGGGGTTTGGACAAGATGACCTCCAGAGGTCCCTTCCAACCTCAACCAGTCTGTGATTTTGAGAATAGCTTCCTTAGGTCTGAAAACAATGGCTTCAGGTCTGAAAACAATGGTTTCATGAGGTACATGAGGATTTATAAATGGAATGAGAAGGCATGTAATACTTTCAGCTACCTACTGGTGAAGTTGTTTCTTTGTACCATGAAACCTGTCTCCAAGTTTCTTGATGTAGTAAAAAACCCCTCCTGATCAGGATGGTTGAATTTCTATGCTTCCAGAAGAAAGCTCTTCTGACCTGGGCAACTAGGAGGGAAGGAATTGGCTTTCTAAGATATAACTTTCGTTCATGTAATGCATGAGAGAGAAGCCCCTTTTTTGTACAGTAAAAAGTTTAAACCTCAAATGTTCTGACTGCTACTCTGGATGAGTTGTCTTACTGGGCTAAAAGTAATAATGATATCAAAACCAAGAAATTCTTCTCAAGTAGTATCCACTGTTCACGAGTATGGCTCATCAAGGAACAAAAAGACCCACAGGGGCATGTGAAAGATCTGAACAGAGAACGTGGCACCACAGAATCTCAGGCAGGCAGAAGTTATGGGTATAATTTGACCTTAGTGTCCCCCAAAAGCAACATCAAATTCAAATATTATGATGCAGGAAGAATAATACCAGTGACTGACTAAAAAGCTCCATCTACTTCTGCATGGCTAGTAAAACACAGTAATTGATCCAGATCTTTCAGCCCTGACATAGGACATACTCTTTTCATTGAACAGTCAGGTCACCCTCAGAGTCTTCCTTAAATCAAAAAGTGGCACTTATGTTGAGCCTCTGCTCTCTATCAAAACAAACACACATATATTTTAAATCAAATTCTCACTGACCTGTCTTTCAAAAGATGAAATACCAACTATATGAGCTTCATGCTGCTTTTAGACAAGGAGTAAGATTTACAGTAAGATGTGTGTTTTTAAGAGGAATTAGCCCTACGCTGATTTCACTATGAAGCTTTGAAAGGATCACAATCTGCAAAGCACAAAGAGATGCACTGTAATGACAGACCATGTTCAGATCTGTGTAGCTACAGTAAGTACTGGTGACACAGTATGTTATATTACTTAACACTATTTGAAGAATTCAGTAGACCAAATTTGCTATTGGTCTGTACAATGCAAAAGGAGCTATACTGTATGGTATAATCTCTTTAGTGATCTGTAAGTATTGTAGTATAGTGGATTATGGACATCTAGAATATTACATGTGAACTGAATCTTAAATTTACAACAATTGCTTTTTCAGAATCCTACAGTAAATCACTTCATAGGATACACTATAACATAACACACATTTAGGTACAGATAGACACAAATATACTTTATGGTAGCACAATTTACAAATGAAATAACAGTATGTTGCATTATCAACATTCTAAGTATTAAAATAATGTTTTCAGAGGAAACTGTTGTGTTTCACTGAACTAAAAAAACCCCACTTTTCCTTTCTTTTCTGAAAAGGCTGGTAATACACCAACTTCATTGATTTCAGTAGAGAAACATCAAGGATGAGTTTAATTCACCCAGTAGGCATAACAAAACAGGAGAACTTAGTTTTATTATAATGTCATTTAGTTGACAGTTTTCTCCTGAGTTGCCCATCAGCAAACCCAAATAAAAAATATCATAGAAAGCAAAGTGGCTTGCCCAAATCTTACATGTTGTCATGATCCCATTTCCATTTATACTACTGCAGCATTTAAAGTCCTTAATCACAGTCCCAGTACAGTAGGCAGTGTAGAAAATGTAAATGAAAGTCAATTCTAAATATGCATCACTCCAGCTTAAAAGACATAAAAGCAGTTTAACTGGATCACTGGAAACTCCCTCTGCATAAAAGGAATTTCCACAAGTATTGCAGAATTAGCTCATGGTACTACTGTACTATGCTCTTCAAAGCTTCAAGCATGGGAGGGGTGGTTCAGGAAATATAAGTGTTGTCACGGACGGCTAGAGGCCAGCATGAACTAACCCTTCACATCACACTAAAGGCCAAATGGTCCAGGACAGACCAAGAATCGGAAGGCAGACAAGTCTCCTCTGTGAGTCTCCACTCCTCCCATATTTGCACTGAACTTACTCAGACTACAGGATTGCCCTTGCATTGCCCAGTTGCCCCACAAATTAAGGAAGAAAACATAACTCCACAGAACACATTCAATTCTAACATCGTAATTCAAGAGAAGAAGGATGTAAAGGGTAACAAACCAGTGAGAAATTTTAAAATGACGTTTCTAAGGACAGAAGAAATAGTAGGTGACCAAAGTCAAGAATTAACTTTAAAGGAACAATGCATGGAAAAAGAATTGACTTGTTTCAAAGATGTACTAACAAATGTCTAATGGAACAGCATCCTTTTTAAGGAGACAAAAATCCCAAGATGACTAAATGGCAAAAGTAAATAGGCAACAGAAGAAATATTGATGAAAAATGCGGTGTAGATGCAACTAAAACCATCAAGAAGAAATGATTTAAAGGAAAAATACATGTTGGGAGCTACACTGCGTAAAAAAAGAAAATTACACAGGAGAAAAGCAGAGTATCAGAGGGGACAGCAAGCAATATAGTGAAGAATAATAAGGCTTTCTACAAATACATAAAAGGAAAGAAGACAGTAAAGGATAAAATGAACGCATTAAAGTATAAAACAGATGCTTAGATACAGGATGATGCAAGGTTGATGGCAGGATCAAACACCTCCTTCACAGGCATAATTCTTTTCAGGAATTGTGAAAAGAATATCGGGAAACATGAGGCTAATACTGGCCTCCCAGATCAATTAAGTAGGAACATGCTGTTTTTACAGCTCACTACAAGTTAGTAAGAACAAATGTAAATGAATATACTGTTTCACATTAGAATCATCTGGTGCAGTATGGACTGAGAACTCATCACTCCCTCTGCCTGTTATTTGGGGTTTCACTTTAATCAGACACAGATCAGTCAACTGCAAGTAGCCTATACTATGATTTTTTTTTTGTAACAGACATAATTTCAACTCCAGCTGCAGTAGGATGGGATAGCTGGATACAAGGGATTATATAGTAAAAAAGACAAGACTCTAATTTCATACAAAAACATATTCACTGGAAACCCCTCAATAATGAAATTTAGTCAAATTTCTCAAAGGATAACTAAATTAATACATGAATGGACTTGAAGGAGCACATATATACAGATTTTAGTAAATGCACTTTAAAAAATACTGATCAGTTAATCACTCAGCAGGAAAGAATAACTTCAGCATTCAGGTGGTAAAGTGAACAAAACAATAGCTATCTAAAAAGGGAAAGTGAATGTCATTGCTGTCCGTTTTTTGGAGAAAAAGCAACCACTGAGGTTCCACAGTCCACACAGTGAAGCCAATTCAGCCATATTTTAAAGATGTCTAGCATTACTTTAGTATTAAAATACCAATTTTAAAATGTTTTATTGATCGATGACAGTGTGTCCTCTAGATCAGCTCGATTTCCATTTCAAAAGTACGTTCATAAAGATGCAGTGACAAAATGTACATTAGGAAATGTGGCATTAGGAAAGACGCTTGGTACAAAAAGAGATCTATTGAAAGACGAAGGAAGTTATTCAGGACACATCTGTCCAAACAGCAAGTCATGACTTGTACGTATGAAGATTGCTCAGAAATTTCCTATGAATCCCACCAGAAGGCTGTAATGACATCTCTAGGGAACTTCTGGGAAAACAAGCTATAGCAAGTTCCAGTTCCCACTTCTTAAAAGGAAATGGAGGTGATGATACAAAGCTCTGTTCACTTTGCCAGTCCCAACAGGTCTCTTTGAGTTGGCACCATCAGAAGGCTACCACACTTAGGTGGAAGCACCACATTTCTCATTTCGCTGAGATGAGAAAAGCAGCCAGTAGACCACTGGAGACAGAGGGGTTCACAAGGCAAAACTAGGCCACTAAGGAAGCAAGGGAGGAATCGATGCAAAGAAAGACAGTAATGGAAGAAAGTGAAGCGGACAAAAGAGATAAGAGGAAATGGATATAAAACAGTGGAAGATGCAGTAAACTGGGTAACAGCAAAGAACAAAGTGAGAGTACAGGAGCACAAACAAGAGGCACACCATAGTTCAATTACTAATGTTACTTCTTAGTGCTTTCAATACCAAAATATTCTGATAAACTCCAAATTAGGTGACTGAGTGGAGAAGACAAAATGAAAACATTCCTTTGCTTCACTGGGATTTCAGATGAAAGGAAGGCGCAATCTCTACATTCAAAAGATTGAGTACATTTACATCTTCTGGCAGGAGGAAAAACATTTACCTATTTTTAAACCAATTCTTTTATGTTTGGTATGTATCAAATTCTAATGAATAACAAAAATGGGGACATGAAAGTTATAGACAGGAGAACAGACGAACAGACAAGTTTTTACAAAGAAAAAGGGGAAAAATGCAAAGACTGGGTAGTTAAAGGGATAAGACAAGGACTGATTTAAAAATGGGTTCCATTATTATCCCTTCTCAAAAGAACACAGAAAATATGAATACATGCAAGATGTTTATACAGTCTTAGTAGCACACAGCTTTTCCCTTAGTGATGAAGAGTGAATAACATGCACATGAATGTTTCTCCATAATGCAGTGTGCTCATGTGTAGCCTGACTTGCACACTCCTTCTGGCACTTACCTGCTGCGCTGGGCACAGCTGGCAGGTGTCGGTGGTGGGTGCGGGGATCCGGGGCAACCTGTGCTGGACGAGGTCTGGGACTGCCCTGAGCCGGTGCCAGCTGGCTCTGCAATGGACAAAACGGACCCACCACCACGTGCCAAACTGCCCACCAGAGAGCATGTGGTGCCTCTGTGAAAACGTGTTTCAGAAAGGGAGGGAACAACTATGGGAAACAGAGACATTGAAGAAAAAGAGGGGACACTTGAACAGCGCAGGAGCAAAGAAGCAACTGAGCATGGCTGGAGCAAAGAGATGCCTGAGCAAGGGCAGAGGGGAGACACAGGAGGAGGTACTCCTCTGAGGGGACTGCAGCCCATAGAGGAGCCCACACCCGAGCAGCTGAGTAAGAAGCAAGGAACAGCAAAGCAAAGTAACCACTACACACCGGCTTGAGTCTCCTGTGCCACCATCACCTCACCCAAGGGACTGACTGTGATGTGCGGTGAAGGGACTGGAAACCAGCCGGGGGGGGGCAGAGGTGGCCGGAAGGAAGCTGAGATGTGTTTCTCTAAGTGGTTGTTTAAATGTTTGTGTTTATTTCTCAATATCGGAGTCAATAATTAAAAGTTAATGATAATAGGCAATAAACTAAATTAAGTAAAATTCCACAAATTGAGACTGATTTTTTCTTTGGCCGATGACATCTGGCAACCAAAAAGCAAACAAACAAAAATATCAGTAGGAATATAAAGTACTGGCAATTTTGTCACTCAACTAGATGTAAACAATTATACCATATTACCACCATGAAGACGTAATTCCTGTTTTAAAATGTAGTGTACAATTATAACTTTAGTTTGCTAGATGATTTTCAAGGATTAAAACTAAGGAGGGCCTCAGAATATTTTGTCCTACTGTTCCATGCAGTATCCTTCTCACATCAAAGCATTAAATGCAAAAACCATGGTGAAAAAGAAAATTAAACTTAGCAACAGAAACGTCATTGCATTGCTGTGCACTGCTGTATAGTTACAATTTTTCCAGGTCCAATACACAGAACAGATTTTCATGTACATCATGAACAAAAATCAAGTTCTACGTAATCTTCCATTAGTGACTAGTAAAAACAGGATCATAACATCAAAGGGGACAAAAATTCATATTTAGTATAACTATACTAGCTACAGCCGAATTATGTCAGGAATTAACTTGGACTTAGATATCTTTTTTTTTTACAGTAAGAGGCAACGTAGTTTGTATTAACCTTCATTTCTTCATTATAATGGTTCTGTAGATTATAGTACAGGTTTTCAGGCAGTGATAAATAACATAGACTATGAAGCAATTATCCTTCATCATTTGGCAGGAAATATTTAAAATAAACAAGAGATGTTGCAGATATTTCAGTACAGGTTTTTAGTCTAAATCAGTATTACCCAGTTGTGAAGCCTGGTTATCTCTGAAATACGTACATATGTATGTGCACATACACAAACACACTACCATTGCCACAGGCACTGATTTTCCTATATATACACAATCTCTCATAAATATGCATGCACATACATACAGGGTAAGTATTGCACAAGTTGGAGGGACACCACTCCAAAGGAAATGCAAGACTATTAGAATGAGGTGGGAGAATGAACAAGAAGACAGAATAGGGAGGACATAAGAAGGAGGAAGGCTTCAGGTTAGGATATCCATCCTGTTCCTCCTCAAATACTGGTTCATTCCACTGCAGAAATAAGCCATTATCTGCTTCCAAGTACTGACACAAATGCCTGCTGTCTTCCACTATTCCCTATTTCCATACCCAGGGATTCCTCTGTAGAGGCATAGGAACAGAGAGAGAAGATGTCAAGAAACGATACCACTAACATCATAGAAATATAGAATCATAGAATCATTTAGGTTGGAAAAGACCTTTAAAATCATCAAGTCCAACCATTAACCTAGCACTGCCAAGTCCACCACCAAACCATGTGCCTAAGCACATCTACACATCTTTTAAATACCTCTAGGAATGGTGACTCCACCTCTTCCCTGGGCAGCCTGTTCCAATGCTTGACCACCCTTTCAGTGAAGAAATTTTTCCTAATATCCAATCTAAACCTCCCCTAGCGCATTTGGCCCTTGAGGCCATTTCCTCTCGTCCTATCGCTTGTTACTTGGGAGAAGAGACCGACACCCACCTCACTACAACCTCCTTTCAGGTAGTTGTAGAGCGCGATGAGGTCTCCCCTCAGCCTCCTTTTCTCCAGGCTAAACAACCCCAGTTCCCTCAGCCGCTCCTCATAAGACTTGTGCTCTAGACCCTACTTGTGCTAAAGACCCTACTGTCAGCAGGAGCAGTTTAGTTCCCACATTTCTAATGAGAACACAGATGAGACCTTAGTTGGAGCAGAAATTTAACAGAGAACCCTATATAAACATGTTTAGAAGAACCCTATATAACCATTTTTTATCATAACTACATTTACTTGGATATGCTTTTCTGCTAGTCATGCAAAAAGGTGTCAGCTCGCAGGTTATTCCCTGCGCAAAATGGCCACCATCTGTCATCACAGTCAATGGCTGCCATTTCTCTACAGTTAACTAGCATACAAAAATGAGGCTATCTTTCATGAAGGTGATTACTTCCTCCAATTATTTTCAAACTGAAGCAAAATGAAAACCATTGCCTTTTTATGGTTCAGAGGTATGGCAAGATACTATTAAGATAAAGAGATAGTGAAGATTTGCATATGCAAAATGAGAAGAATAGGATGCAGATTTATAATATTAAACACAGGAGCTCGCAGGATTGTCCTAAGTTTGTCATACTGCCTACTTAAAGCATCATCTCCTTACCACAAGCTCTGGCCTAAATCTTAGATGCTCTTTCATTGTCTTCCACCTCAGACCTACACTGCCTCAGACCCCAGTACCCTGTTTCCCATCAGAGAGATACATGCTCTTCTTATATACTGACTGAAGTAAAGTAAATCCATCTGCATATTTCACTGTCTAATAATTTCATTGTTTCCTCATCTAAGGAGCAATCACCTAGAAATGGGAGGCTGACCTGAAGGTTACCGCATTTCTCTCCAATGACTAGATATTACAAGAGCAGACATAAGTTCTAGTATCTTAAATCAGGAAAGTGAGCAGCAATTGATATTTGAGTCATCAATTACAGCAACATAACTTCAGAGGTTAGTAGCATGGCCCTGAACAACTATCAGTGCTCAATAAAATCTACAGAAAATAACTTATAACTGTGATACAATTCTCTGAATATGGACTCATTCACATACATGTCATAGGACTAAGTCTGAATCAGTGTCTGACATGTAAATATGTGACCAAAGTCACACAAGTATACACACGTTAATCTCAATTTAAAGTGTAACAGCCATTTCCCCCGCCCCCCTTTCAAGCATCACAATTTCAAAACATGCATTATTATATGAATACTTCTTAAACAGCTAGGTTTAAAAAAACAAGCAAAACCCCTTCTTATTACAGGACTACCAGACTGTACCTCCAACATAATCTATTCTACTAAGTCTTGCAAAAACTAAACTGCATCTGTATAAAGGCATTGTCCACAAAACTAAAAAGTGGAAAGTGTTATCTTCAATATATCATCACCTAAAAATTCATCCGTGTTGCAAATACACAACTATAACTGTAATGGTGAGTCATGACAATATTAAATGGGTAGCGTAGTAATTTCTGTGCAGATCAGATAGATGCCTGAAAGGATCTTGTAAATAGAAACAGTATTTCTGTACAGCCTACTGATGGGTGAACATAGTTCTAAAACTTTGCCAATGCAAATTGCCAGTGCCAGTGCAATTTTATTCCCCACAGCATAGTGCTTTTACATGTCCTGTGACCCTTCCCCAAGCACCCACTCTAGCATATAAATAAAATACAGTCTAACAAGTTCAAAACCACCTTTTTTTTCCATCATGTGCTTTAAATATGTTGTTAATGAAAGAAATAGTGTTTTCACATAAAGTAAAATACAGAAATGGTTCTATGATATTGTTACAGTAGATTTTAGAAGTTGCAGAAGGAAGTAACTGCTGTGAATCATATTTTGGATGTGCCTATGGCACCACAAAGAGTAGATTATATAAAACAACATGAAATAACACAGTTAGAAATGACCCGATCAGGTGAAGGTGATTCCAAAGCCAGGTCTCTACTTGCCAACACACTTCAGAACTATGTAGCTTCTTTGCTAATCAGATCATTATGCTATTCCATGTATTTTTCAATTAACCTCTCTACTGCCTTCATGTGTTTAATTGCCACTTTAGATGTTGCATATATGGTGTGGGGAAAGCCTTAAATAACATCTCTGACCTAATATCTCTCTGTTTCTTTTAATTATAGTCTGCTGCTTCTTTAAGGTCTATCTGAAATAAATTCCACTTGCCCTGTGATAACTGCCGCCACTATTGTTGTGAAGTTTGCAGCAGAAGAATCAGACAGACAGACAAAAACCAGTATGTATCTTCCCCATTCAGTCCTCCCCTGCTTTTTGGAGGTATTGGCGAACCACTCCAGCATTTTCTCTTAAACAGAACCACTGAGAACTTTACACAGCTCTATGGAGAGACAGCAGCCTCTGAAGTCACGGTAACTGCAACAGCTGGCCGAAGTAGAGAGACAGAAAGAGCTTGCTCTTCAGTGCTCTGTGAACCACTGTCATGATCTTAGCCTGCATGTAGCGAATGGACAAGGCTTCACACCACTACAACTTGCACAGAGGTCAACAACATCATAGTAAGATTAAAGAACTCAGGTTTCATTTTCTTCCACAATCTAGAAGCAAATCTACTTTTTTTTTCCACAAGTACTGTTTACTCTCTCAACCTTTTACTAGGAACATATGCTAGAATTTTCACCGCCCACATTTTCACCACACTTCACAGAAGCAATAAATGTAAACCATTAATTACAAGGAACAATAAACAACTGAATGGCCAGGAGAATGAAACTAATCCTTCTCTCCTCTCCCAGTGTATCTGTCCTCTCTTTTACAGGGTTACCATGTAGAAGGGAAAGAGGCAGGGGGACACATTTGTGCATTGTTGGATCACTTCACTAGCAGCAGAGAGGCTCCAGAGGTTTTCCTTTTGTTACTTTCATGACCAAGTTTATCTGACTATTACTAACCCTGATTCTTTTGATTCTGTGAAGATTCTAACAAGCAAATGATGGCATTTATATTTTAAGTTGTTGACGACTCTTAATTGATTACAGAGCAAGAAGCACATCGATCTCAACATTTCAACACTTTCTTCAGGGGCTTGTGAAGCCACTAGGAATAAACAGGCGCTTGATAGGCAGTAACAGTAGCATATATCTTTAGACAGACTCAGGGCAAGCCTGCAAATGGTGAGTGGCTTCAAGAACAGATGTCAAACAAGTTAGTATACCAGGGCACCTAATTTTTCCCTTGAATTCAGTGCCTGCCTATCTTTCACAGGCAGTTTTTGGAGAAACACCCAAGCAAGCTCTGAATGAAACTCATTCTGATCTTGAAATTATTACACTTGCTTTTGTACAGCAATTTTCCTAGACTAATATGTCCTGTTACAGTGGAATTAAGCAGCTAGACATAGACTGTGCAATGTAGCATGGAAGCTGCATTGCTTCCAATACCTGATCTAGTAGTTCAGAATTACTACACTGCCCTGCATTCCTGATGAATTACTACACGTCCTTGCATTGTACG
>NC_134982.1:37538798-37553798 GCF_965638725.1 Aptenodytes patagonicus
AAAAGGAAAGCAAAACTCAGAAACAACGGAATAGGGATTTACAGAATGATGAATACACCTGACTCATTATTTAATAACTACTAATGTGCAATCAGTTAGGAATATTGTAGAAGTATATAAATGACAAGGAAACAATGAAAACATTTAGTGTGGTTTAGGACTTAAATGGACTTACCAAAGAAAACCAAGGAAAGGAAAATAAGAGTTGAACAAGACCAGTTTCCACTGGAGTGTGGAATAGGCTTCCCAAGGGTAACTATTGAAGGACCGTCTAAAACCCAGACTAGACAAAGATTAGAAAAACAATACAAGCTTACGGTGGCAAGCTTAAATTTCAACTTCACATTTCTTTTCCATTTCAAAATTCCAAGACTTCCGGAAACCAAAACCCACCTCTTTTAGACCACACATCTGTATAAATTTCCTATGAGAGAGAAGAATTTTTAAAGTTTTCATGCACTGAGACTAATAGTGTTGCTTTTACAGTTTTGAAAAACATTCCCACTATACAGCATCAAAAGACACTTCGGACTGCCAGAGCAAGACTGAAAGTTAGTAGCCTACAATGTGAATTTTCTGGTTTTATTTTTTTTCCCTTGTCAAGATACTAGTTTGCTGGCAAAACATTTGATCTGTTATTTCCTCATTTCTCCTGTGTTACAGCATTTTTGAATGTATGTTAATACAATTGAGATTTTACCTTTTTTAATGTAGATTCCTATTTTGTGTTTAAAAATTTCTAAAAATCTATTGCTGCCAAGACTAACAGATTATGTAACATCAGAATTTCATTTTGCACAATAATTAATGCTTGAGATTAATCTTTCCCAGACTGGAGAGCTATTGGAGTTTCTTACCTACAGGCATGTTTTCAGTATTTTTGCAGTATATGTGGGTAATACTATTTGCCAACTACAATAACTAGGGCAATAAAAGTGAGAAATCTAGATGAGAGATCTTCATACCAACTTAAATACCTAGATGGAATTATTAAAACTTGTGGAGGTCAGATTAATTTAAACACAGAGGTACAGGGATGTGCAATGCTGAATGTACAAGGCCGTAACCACTGCAATTGTTAAATTAATTCTTGTGGTTGTTATGTGGTGGCCTACTGCTGTTTTTAGTGACAGTTTGTTTTGGATGGTTTACTGCAGATCTACCAGTGGCTGCTGCTTTTGGAAAGACTGTCAAATATGTTTCATTCACAGTGTCTGGGTTATACAGATCTTCTATTGACATGTGCACAACAAAAAATTCTGTACAAATTCCAGAGTAGCATCAGGCTTTCTGATGCTACCTTCCTGCAGATACTGTATGCTAAAGTTCTGGTGAACACGAATTTAGCATTTTCGGGACTTTAGAAAAGATGTTTACTTACAATATTTGTATTTCGTATTTCTTAAGGCTCTCACACATTCCATCGTTTTTATGTGTAATGTGAAATAGCATAAAGAATTTACCTGGTTTTCCTTAGCACACGCCAACCGTGTGAGTATGCACAAAGAACAACAACCATGAATTAACAGTTCTAGTATATTTTAAAATACAGGAAATTTTAGAAATTAGTGTGCTGATTTAAGAACACCATTTTTCATGTCAAAAGCTCATATAACCTAGATGTATATGATTTTTACCATCTCCAGATCTCACAAAAACAAACATAGAAAAACAACTGTAATCCAGTTTTGGAACTGCTCTAAGATTTTGCCATTTTATGTAAATGGAAGTTTAGGCTGTATGGTTTAACTTTACATAGTTTAACTCGTCCACTTTGCAGGTATACACTGAACAGTGCATTTTCCTCACTCAGTTCTCCCACAGGGACCCAGCCAGCTGGGAAATAACCCAAGAGTGTTTCAACAGACACATAGAAGCAGATTAGACCCAGGTACTAAGCACAAAGATTAACCTTTGCAATGAGGGAATACTGAGGACAGCAGGCATACTGGGAATTGATGGGATTGAGGAAAGGAGAGGATGGATTATCAGAAGGCCAATGTTACTGGATTTGGTTTGTTTTGGATTTTAGCTTTTTTTTTCAACTATGGAAGTCATTCTACCTCAAGTCCTAGACAAATTCTAATTTGTTCCAAGAAGACCCTGCCACCTACCCCCAGAAGTACAACCCTGGGACCGTCAGTACATTTCAGCTGATAACAGCAGCCACAGGCTACACAGTTTTACAGATAGATTATAAAATTCCTACCACTACAACTCCTAAAAATCAGGTAGTACCGGCCATTCTGGCATGGAAGCTATTAACCAATCATACATCTATCTTGGAAATACAGTTTAGAAACAATTTGGGGATTCTTTGTAAACTAATCTAGCAGAGGCTGAGAAATGCCAGATGATGCAGAGCAGTCTGTAGGAACAAAAAGGGAACAATGCTGCTCTCCAAGTATCTCAGAGAGGGACTATAGGAGTCTCATTAGTGTGCCTGCATACAGTACACAAAAGAATTTTAACAGTTTAGAAACAGAAGTATTCATTTTGAACCTGCATTATGCTGAAACGATGATGAAGTTCAGACTGCGCCTCATTTTTAGTGTGAACAGAATAAACAATAGTATCCTGTGACAAATGAAGGCATTGATTAAAACTGGAAAAATGAGGCCAACTTGAGTAAATCTTATTGGTTTGCCTGGTTTCCTGTCTGCTCATTTGCTAGTAACTAAGAACAAAGCCTAACATAGCAACTAAATATTAACAAAGAGACATTCACACACATGGAGTCCTCATCATGGCTGAGTGGTGTTACAAAATTCATCTTCTTAAGTAAGAAGTAAGGTATAACCCATGTGTGGTACTATCTCCTCCAACCTTGTGACTGAAGATGAACGTCATAACACAGAGCCAGTCATCATGTATACAATGTACATTCTTCCTTCTCCCCCTGATCCTGAAGGAAACTGCTTTATATGATAGAAATGAAAAATAAAAAGTACTTGAAATAGAAGGAAACTGCAGATACTGAGTATTAAATAACTTGTAAATTATTACAGCAGCATCAAAGGAACACACTAACATACGCATGTTCTGGGGCTTCACTAACCACTCGTACCGCACTTTCTCTTTTGCAAGGTGCCTTGAAATCTGAGTAGAAAATTTTCCATAAGGACTAAATACTTCTAATGAATCACACATCCTTTTAGCTGACACTGAAACGTGGGTATTGACACCTGCATTCCAACCAAAATAACAGTTTGTATAAACTTAGCACTTCTTGAATTTACACTGCAGTTTCATCTAGACAGTTGGATACTGCTCACTTTTCCCAGTCTGCTCTTCAGTATCTTAACTACAGGCAATCTGTTACTTTGTGCTGTTAATCTGCTTTCCATATTTCACTCCAGAAATTACTCCTATTTGTGACATGCCATGTGCACAAATAGAAACTGTATTTTTCTAACTATGGGGTATCCTTTGAGTAAGAAGCAGTACAGAATGTAACAGGTTGTTAATAATGATATAAAATACTACTTTTTGAAGAGAAATCTATACTTACATACTTGTTTAACTGTACTTTGGCATGTAAAAGTTAGTAGGGAGGATGTATGTCCAGTGGTTAGGAGAAGCAACTAGGTGTGAAGATGTACATTTACTCCTCAATCTCAATTAATGTGCTACACGATATTGAGCAAATAATTTCATTTTGTGGTTCTGTTTATCCATATGTAAAGTTCAAGTAATAATATGTAACTATGCACAGGCATGCTGCAAGGCTTACTTACCTGATGGTTAAGATGCTGTAGATAAGCCAAGTATTTGCTATTTTAAACACCTGTACATAAGGAAATTGAAGTTACACAGTGCTCAGTTCACTCCCTCTTAGACACCCTATATGTACTTTTTTTTTTTAAAGAAAACCAAGTAAAATTGAAAAATGCATCATCATGCCTTCCTGGACTTCTTGCATACTTTTTAGGTGACTTCTGCATAACGCATGGCTGCATTTCCTTAGCACAGCAACCTGTACTCATAAAATGACACTTGGCACTTGCACCTGGGACATTGTAACCTCTGTGGACTAAAAGGATTTGGTTTGTCTCGTCCCTTCTGATTATGCAATGTATGCTAGGAACAAGAGTGTGTGGTGACACGGATCAATGGACTGCACACTGTGTTTTCTGGTCCCACTTGTTTCTACTCTTCATTTCTTGTTTCATGTACTACCTTTAACATTGCTCCTACAGGAGCAGGTTCCTGTCAGCGCAGGAACCGCGCATTTTATTCACCATACTGTCCCAATAAAAAGAAAAAACCCTTTTAAGGAAAAAAGGATTTAGAAGTAGTTGTGAAATTCTTACCTCCTCCTCTGATACTGTAAGCAATTTAAGTTTTCTAATCGTTAAATGTGAACATCAACATACACGACTTACATCTAAGAAATTGCAGGGATGAGAAGAAAGACGTTTAATCATGTATTCACATCCCTTGTCTTCCATTTGTCTCCCTCTGTTCCCCACCAAGAAAAGAGAATAAAGGAAATCCCAGACAGGGATGATGACACCACTTCAGTCAAATGACAAACAAGGCAATTTGTAAAGAATATTGTAGAAAGAAGCCTACTAAAAGATTTCCAACATGAAATTTAACAATTTGTCAAGCACCACACCCAAAGGAAAGTTGGGAGTCACTCAGCATTGTATCATTTGTACTTGTACAGTGAATTACCAATGTAAACCACATAGGTCCACAGGGACATACTAGTGCCTTCTCACTGCATATTAACTTTAAGTCCTAAGGCATTCAGAGGCATAATGGTATTCAGCATACAGTCAGGTCTCAAAGGAAACCAAAACGCATCACGTGTCAGCTGTGTGTTCCCTCTCATATTTATGTAACATATATGATGCAAATACAAAAACATATCATTATCTTGAAAGACAAAGAAAAGTGTCAACTGTTTGGAGACAAATTATTCATTAAATCCTGATTTCACTGACTTCAGTAACTAACTCCCATTGATTTCAGTAGAGTGACTTCAATAGGAATGTTAAGACTTCTGTGCTGCTTGCACACTCAAAAAACCTTTCAAAATTTTGTGCTATGCATAAATACTGAAGGTAGCTGGTTTCAGCAGTAAGGGAAAGGAAAGCAAAAATAAATGCACTACCTGTGCAAAATCTCTTACAAATTCATCGTACTTTATCTTGCTTTCTCATTACACTGTGAATAGCTACACTAAAAGATTCCCTCAGAGGGGAAGAAAGCAACTTAAATTTAGGTATTCTTCTTTGAGAGGCCATCTGCCTCTGCAGTCAGAGCTCATCTTCCTACCACTTCTCCCTTGGAATATCAGAAAGACTTCTAGGGTTTCCGAGGCTGACAAGCTCAGAAATGCTAGCATAAAAGAGGACATATCATAGCATATGTCCTCATCATAGCAGCACTCAAGGTGTGGTAGGAGGAACTGTTTTTCTGAGGTACTGCTAAGATAATTTTTTTTTGTCTTCAAAAAGGCCATGCTGTCGATTCTTAATACTGATAACGTTACTACAAGTCACCTCAGGTTACATCTGCTCTTTTAGAAGGAAACATGGTTGGCCGTTGCTGGCCATGTGACATCCTGCACTTACATGAGACTAAATATTAAAAGCAGAATCATCCAGTATAACTGCACTGACACCATAAACATACCTCTCAAAGAAAAACAGTTACAACTAATTAATCTTCCTCTTTAAAAGGCCTGCCTGTACACAGCATTATCCACCAAACATGAGAGAAACATATAGTTGAATAAAGACTGCAGTTCTCAAGAAATCATGACATCATGATGCTTCTGTAATGGCAAAATGAGTGGTAAAAGTGCTGTTGGAGGTCCAGGTAGCATCTCTTAAAATCTCAGGAATGGAGATAGTCAACATTGAGGCAAACAACATTGGCTGACCTAAGGCTGAAAACATATTAACACAGAGAGCTCTGAAGTCAAAGAGGGGAAGGGGGAGGCAGAAGGTGGACAAATATCAGGGCCTTGGTCTCCCATCGCTTTAGCCATAGTTATAAGCTACCAGAAGAGTAGTTTTCATCAAAGGGTATCCAGTAAGATGCCAGACCCACTGGGAAACAGGGCACTTCTCTAAAACACAGATCCTAATCAGTTAAATAACTGTGTTTTTTTTAAAAAAATGAAACACCTACTACACGTGGATGCACACTGGAGATGGCTGAAGATGCACCTAAGATGATTTTAGGTCAAAACTTTTTAGGATTAAAAAATAATCCACAATCATATGGGTAACAAACTCATGAGAGAGGTACCAGCTTCATAGTAGTTAATGTAAAAAACACGGTTCATGCGGCTGCTTCTGCTATTCTTGCTGTTCTATCTGCTGTTGCTGAAAATATCACTGGTTGAGGATGAGCAAATGAGATTTAAAGCCTGGAAGCCACTCAGTGTTCATAGTATGATGTGGAAGGATGTGAGCTTTGGGTGTTAAATCTGCGAGAGTTCACTGTGAAACAGAGTAGGAACAAAGGCAGGGTGCTGAAGTCAGAACTGCCTCAGCCAAGCTGGAGCCAGAAGGATCAATCATGTCATTTCTTGCCTCACCTTGGGGAGGATTGTTAGTAAAAGATGAGTCAGGAAAGCTGTGCTTAAATATCTTTCCCCGCAAGATCAGGTATACAAGAATCTTGGAGCAGAAGCACTGGCATTTCTTGTTGACATCTGAAGGGAAGAAGCAGACCTCAGGCTATCCTCTGTCCTGGAAAGCAGCACATAGGGCATCATCTTTCTTTTTCCATTTGTGATCTGCTGCATCTTGAAACAGGTAAATCCATTTGGCAATTAGTTACAGACTCCAGACAGATAAGAGGTACATGGATGTTCTTGGAGGCATCTGTTCCATAGACCACCTACTTTCCCACCGAAAGGAGTGGATCTCACATCACCTTGTTAATATAAAGCATGGTAGTCATGCTTTCTGTCATCTGTTCATGATGGCCTTACTATGTAAGCTGAAGGCTAGTCACGGGTATCTTCTTGCTCTGACCTCTCAAGACACTGAGATGTCAATTAAGCCTTTGGTTCTGACATGTCCAGTGAAAAAGCAAGTCTAGTAGAGACCAAACTTTTCCAATCTGGAAAGCAACAATGAAGGGATAAGCAATGTTTGCCAATTATTGCCTGATTTTTGCTTTCTACTTACAGAGGGAGTCATCGTGCTGCACAACAGTCACCAACATGTCCATCAAATGGGGTATTCAGGAGTATAAAGTGTTCAAATGACATCTGCATTAAATGAATGTGCAGTGTTGTATTAGGTTGCATATAAGTGCAGGATGTCCTACAGCCATATATGGTCACATTCCAATCCAAGAGAATAGAGGTAACCTGAGTCACCTTGTTAAGTATTGTCAGAGCTAATAAAATCAAGAGTATGACTTTTGGCAAGAGAGAATTCCAGTGCAGTTTTCAGTAAGTTGCACCATCTGTTTTATGAGCCAATCTTACAGACATGGCCTGATGACAATTCGGGTTTTTTGAATGTCTTCAGGATCTTCATGAAAAGGTCCAGTAGGAAGTGGTATCAGAAGTGGCAGAGGCCTACCACAAAAAAAAGGCATAGCAGAAAGAACCTTGCAGGTTAAAATAAAAACCTTGCTGGAGCAACAACGGTGTCATCAGCCTGAACTTTAATTCTGGAGTTCAGTCCTCTTAAGTCCAGGACTGATGGATCTCCTATTTTTTCCCTGGTTCTCAGAAATAGCTGCTCTAAAACGACTGTCTTCCAATATAAAACGGTTTTAGGTGGTCATATCATTCTCCTAACAATTCACTTCAGAATCCTTATTTGATGAGTCTCTGAAAATGATTAAGAAGGGGGTTTGGAGTAAGACTGTGTTGAAAACTGGTGAGGTACTGTATCATGCTCCTATAGACTGTTTATGAAGGTCTGAAGAATATCTGACAGCACAGTCCCAAAGAGATTACAAGAAAGAAGAGAAAAAATAGGACAAGGCATTAAACATTTTTTCCAGCATCATTTGCAAAAGTCAGTTTGGAGGCTTAGTTGTGCATTTTCTTCAAAATTCATTCTGATAAGCAGTGCTAATGGCTACATTGCCTCTTTCTGAGGCAATCATACTGTGTATAATCTGCTTGAGAAACAAGAGAAAGCTGACAAAATGAGCTTGGATGTGAATGAGAAACTCATATTTTTGACAGCTGAATGGCAGACTCTAGAAAAATGTAAGGTACATCAGGAATCCTTGACTAAGCGTAAAAATTCCATCTTCAGAAATTATTTCTGATGCTAGATTTCCAGGACCAGGCACTGGATATTCTGTATGATGCAAATTGATTTTGTTGAGATTACTTCTTGCCTTGTCCAGACCTGAGGCCAAAGCCTTCCACAATCCCTCCAGACTTTCCAGATGAGATGGACAACTGATTTTTTTTCTCACAAGTTATTGGTTGAGGTGACTCTCATAATCCTTTCACACTGTGTGCCTTCATTCCTCTGCAAGTAAGAGGGACAGGACAGGGTAATCCAATGATGGATGAGCCCTTTCAGTGAAAAGAAGTGAAGAAGAAGAAGGGCAATCCTGGAGATGGGACACCTCAGACAAAATAAACAGAAATTCTGAAGAAGAAGAAAAAGTAAGATAGCATCTAAAATAAACAAACAAAACTGATTTAGTTGCAGGAACACCACTACTGAAAATTGCTTCGCTCAGCCACATGGGATTGAAAAAAACCAAGGTGTGAGACGTACTGGCCTCTATAGATGCAGTCATGGCATATATGCATGCGTTACAAGTAAGTGCTAAATCAGGGAACATTCTACAGCCCTCCACAGCAGGGTATTTACATTCAACCTCAGTCTGAATGTACATATATATAAACACAAGAGAGAAAACTACAAATATGCATCACAACTTATTTACACATGAAGATCAATTATCCCGCAAGGTCTCTATTAATACTATTACTCAACTTTTGTCCCCTGTCAGGGAAAGGACAAGAATCACAGTAATTATTTTTCCAAAAGTACCTGTCAGCTACATTAGTATCTCCATAGGCTCATCAATCCTGGTTTTGTTCTTAGACTTCCCATGAATAGAGATTGCCAGAATTGCACGGCCAACTTGTTTTGTAGGATGGCACAAAGCAGGACTTGGATAATAACTGTAAGCCTGTTTTCATTTTGACTTCAGAGGTTTCAAAGTTGTCTCTCCAGAGGCAAAAGATCAGTTAACTGTGCACTGTGATGCACAGCTCCCTACCCATAAATATCTTATTAGTACAATAAAGAGAAGCAGGCCTCTTAAATCCGTGATGGGGATATTAGTATATTAACACAGGATTCACAGCCTACAGAGAAATATGCATTAACATACACGTGTTAATCTAATCTATCTAATTTAATCTATCTAATTCCTATCAGTACATGTAGGTAACTTCTATGAGCAGCTGAGCAGTCCTACATTTTCCAATACTTAGATGAGAGGCGGGTAAGAAGTCTAAGGTATTAATGACACAAGCCAAAGAGTGAGAAGCTGGCAGAATGTAAACCACAGAAAACAAGTTGGCTGAAAGGCATCATTGCATCCTATGCCACTGCTGAGCTAATGGGCAGTAACAAGTAAAGGAGTCAGTATATCTAAATCTTGGAAATTAAAAAAAAAGGTCATACTGCAGGTAATGTCTGCATATTATATATCAATGTGTTAAAGGGTGTAAGGGCAATAGAGGCAGATAGCTCAACGGTTCCCAAAACTTCTACTGTTTGATTCGGCATTGATGAGGAACAATTTATGACACACCAAGACTGCTTCTGGAGTGTTCCAGTAATAACATACAGCAAAAAACAGATTATATGTAGCGTCAAAATGCTTTCAAAATCTCTTTTAAACACAATGTAAAACCTAGCTGTAGCTAAACTGGAGTCAATAAAATGAACCTAACCATTCTTGGCCGATGGTCATAAAACTAAATTTAAGTACAGGCAATCTTTCTTTTTACCCTCCACCTCTTTTTAAAAAATTATTTATGATACAACTTGTTTCTATCTGTATTAGTCAAGCTAACCGCATTATTATATTGAAGTTCCCTATAGAGCCCAGTGTGCATCATGCATACAGGTAACTGGCAGCCATTGCTCATATTCTGACTCATCAGGTTCTATTTGGGGTCCTGTGAATCGCTAATCATTCAACAGCCTTGGTAAACGATATTTGTAAACAGTAAATTCCCCAGAAATCATAACATAATATATCATTATATAATATACTTTCAATTTTCTAAATCCTACCCCAGATAAGTGAGACTGAAAATGTAACAAATGATTTGATCTGGCATTAAGCGCGTAACAAGAGAGTTCAAGATAAATTAACAGTTTGTTGTGGCTCTGCTGCATACCCCCTAGCTACAAGAAGAGCATATCCCAACCAGGCAGACACTGTGAAACAAGTCCTTCTCCCACAGATGAAGACAGGACAGAAGAGGACTGGTCCTAAGCCGCTCTGTCTGAGCTAGAAGTTCCCAGTCAGTCTCCCATATAGCTTGCTGGTAAGCAACAGCAGTTGACATGTGACAGGTTCTGATTCCTGTCCCAAGTCCTTCTTCATCTTCTTTGTGCTCCAGCGATCCCATTTCCCTTAATGGCACCATGACGTGTGCGTAACAGGAGACTCACCACATCTTCAACAGAGCTATGCAGATGTGTCTGAGAGACAGACATGGCTTAGCATCCATTAATTCATATGCAAATCTCAGCCCCAAATGTTTGCCTGATACTTAAGCCTTTGACAACTTTTTTTTTGCCCTTGCTCAATTGGAACATATATTTATTTATTTACACGTAATTAAAAAAAAAAAAATTACCTTAGGTTGATACTTCTTTTTCCTTTAATTACCTGACAAACAGTAGTATAACTGCATAAATTTTGCCTGAGGTGAAAGTTGGAGTTGAGCCTAATCACTAGCTGGAGACATTGTTCTGGCTAACTTAGGCAGAACACATTTGTACTGTATGCCTGAACAATGGTTAGGCACTACAGTTAAGGATTCCTTTTAGCAGTTGTCGATTTTGATTAACCCTTTTCTAGATTATCTAAGCACACAGTTTTTCTGCTTTACATTATTTAATTTGCATTAGAGTATAAAGGCAGAGGCAGTGAGTGGACTCTGAGCTCAGGAGAGCGTAAACATATGCACAGAGACACGATTAGCCTTCAAAGAAAGTACATGCAACTTTCTGCAATGCAGACTAGCACCTCCTTACACACTATACAATTCATGCAGCAGCATTGGTTTTATTTCCAGAATAAACCACAGGTCTTCCTGTTTGCCTGTCTTGAAGTAAGAAATCAAAAGTGAAGCCATGAAAGTATGAGAGGGTATCAAAGTTGAAGAAAATAAATAGACATAATATAAATGTGCCTAAAATATATATTTAAAAAGATACTATTGCAACTGGATGTCATTTGAGAAAACTGACCAAGTATTATTTTGGTCAGCATTTACTGAAAGACAAATGAATTCTACAGTAAAAGGGAATCATAGTTTCTAAAAGTTATACATAGTTCTTAAAATCCTCAGGTTATTTCATTCTACTGTTTCATGTTTTTTGTGTAAGCTGAAGTTTCTGGTGTTACGCGACTACGTAGTAGGATGTACTTAATTCCAAGGGGTCATCAAAACTATCAAAACTTTGCTAGAATGAAAGCATTTTACCACCATTGTGACTCCCCAACAGTCTGCAGCATCCTGCACGATCTGCCCTTGCCTGTTTCCACCAGTGTCTGTTTATATAAGCCTTTAAACTTAGACAAACTCGATGCCCAATCTTGAACTACCCCTATAAGCAAGATCCTCAATAGCATCACTGGACAGAATGTATCCTGGCACGTTTAGAGATGGTCTGATCAGATTTTCTGGTAAATTACAGAGGAATTTTTCCTCAGGTAGAAGCGTTCTCATTAATTTTCTCCCTAAAATAAATACATTAGTACTTATCAAAAAAGCAACCCGTGTATTTGCTCATTGCTCACCACTGAAAGAGGCCTGAACGAAACCCACAGTAAGGACCAACCAAATCTGCAGAGTTTCAGAGCTAGAACCCAGATTTAAAACTGAATTTTCCAGCTGTTACTTCATCTGTACAGCACACTGAGCCAATTTAACACATGATGATTCTGCAGACTAGGCCCATCATACCAAAATTAATTCATTCTAAAAAATGCTTAGCTCTTTTGGCTTAAAAGAGCTCTTCATTCATGCTAGAGATCTCTAAACCATCAACCACTTAATCTACACTGCTCCTAAAATGAAATTTCTCTACTCTTGATGTATTATTTTCGATGAATCCAGTCAGAACTCAGTTTTTACATGCACAAGTAATTTGTTTTGCAGAGATCATCATGTCTCAAAACTTCCCACATTTCAGCCATCAGGTTTGTTTGTTTGTTTTAATATACTAAAAGACTGCATCACCATTAATAAGGTGTTTGTATGCCTGCTATAGGCTTTCCAAAACCCTGAAGAGACTCATCAAGAATCTGTAGAACATCAGAATTACTCAGCCTCAATTAATGAATTTCTCATCATGAAAATGCACAAGAGACTCTCTGATAGCAATGAAGGCTCCTATTGGCATATGTAAACATAAATGACAGAGGTCTCTCCCCTTTACATCAAATAGCATTTCAAGAAGGAGAAAAAAAATGGAGGAAACATAAAAAAATTATGCTTACTAGTGAAGAACATGTCCACTGTTTCCAACACTAAAGTAAACATTAAACATTTTTCTTCTACCAAAAAAGTGTGTTTAACACTGCCAAAGTCAGCTTAGGAATCTGTACTGAGGCACTTCACTTGGAATTCATAGTGAGAGAGACACATGTTTTTCACAAATGCAAATTTCTCACAATCGGTCCAGCCTGCCCCCCCATCAAACTTACAGCTTAATTAGTATTTTTAAAAACCACTTGTAAAAGGTAAAAGGTGAAGATTTTCTTTTAGTATTAGAGGACAGGTATTTTCTTTCTCCCTTCCTCCGTTTTGCATTGCTACCTCTGGAAATAAATCATTAACAACATATTAATGTAAATATAATATCAAAATATTGGCAAACTTGTAGCAGCATACCCATAACCCATATATGCAGTAGTGGCCTTCTAAAATTACTTAACTTCAAATCCTTAAAAAAGCAATCCATTAAGAACGTTACAAGGAAAGTGCCGAAGGCTAGTTTAGAGGGTGATTGATGTTACTGAGACACATTACAAAAATAGAGGTTAAAAAATATGTAATAAAAATCTCATGCTTGATAAAAAATGTAATACTGTGACATGTAACTTCCAGATAAAATCCCGTATTCCACTGTATTTTTATACTGATCTCTGCTATTATGTTTTTACTGAACTAACAGGAATACGAACTTAGTATACTCCATTTCAGGTAAAACTTTTTAGAAGCCCATACTATTCAGTAATAAACTTAATAAGCAGGAACACTTTGATTCTGTAACACCTTAAAAGTCATATTTCTGTTTTCAGTTTTATATGCTTTACTGCAATTGTTTGACAAAGAAACACAAAGGACAACTAAAAGAACCACAGAGGCACCCTGTTTTACAAGGTAGGTGAAAATAAAATTGGGAGCGTGCGAGAGCTAGGGAGAGGAGAGAAGTCAGAAGCTGGATGAAGATTTTGGTCCTGGGTGGCCTGAAATTGAAAGATATGCACTTAAGCGCCCAACTGAAGGGGCGGGGGGAAGCCTACTTATGTGCACACACACATATGGAAGAAGGCAGAACAAACAGTGAGCTGTGTACAGCCCTGATCTGCCCTTGGTTTTCTAGGAGTTTCTTCTGGAAATCTGGTGAATAAAAGAACACAAGAATCAAACCTCTGTCTCCTTAGCTTTTACTGAGCACACTCCACACTGGCAAGCAACTGTATACAGTGCTTTCAAAGGCATATTGCTGTGTAGGAGTGATGACTGAGTGCCCTCCAGGCACCTCAAACGCAATGCTGTCACTTCTAGTCACTACTCAGCAGGGCTAATGCCATACCTGTTATGACAAGAATCAGCCACTTAAAGGCACCACACCTCTGCCCCCACAACGCATACTTGGAAGAAGGTATGAGCTGCACAATAACGTTTTAGGCGTTGCCAAGGAGAAGCAATCTCCCCTATAAACACTGAAGAGGTGAGAAGCACAGAAAATTAATAAACTCAGAGAGAGTATTAAATGGAGGAGGACTTCTTAGTCGGAGTCCAAATAATTGCTATGATTTTGTGGTAGTTCCTCTTGTGTATGGTCAGAGAAAGTAAAAGATCAAGATGCCATTTGACCAGGCTAAACTGGGTTTTAGTTGTCAGCCTCAACCTGCCATCTGGTGTCAAGATACAGCAGATCACACCCCAGATGTGATCCTTCAAACAAATTGCATTTCTACCCCCTTCCTCTCTTTCTGCAGTGCCAGCAGTGAAGAGGATCTATCAAAGATGCAAATTAGCAGAAGTTTATTTCTTAGCAGAGCAACTGTTAATAAGAACAATCACATCAACAGGTAAAATTTCACACACATGCAGAAAAAAATTAATTACTGCTCCACAATCTCCATCTGTCAGTATTTGGTGCCATGGAAATATGTCTGCGGTTGAGGAAGGAGGTATGAATTTCTTGCTAGCAAAATATGCAGGTTGGCCCACCTCAACCATTTGAAAGTCTTCTGAAAACCTGGTATTTGTTTCAGGGCACTGTAAGTTTTGAAATCTTTGTCTCATTTCTTTACTTCTTTCTGTCGCAATATCTCATTCCACAATTGGGGTGGAGAAGGGTTATGCAGCGCTATCATTTGCACCTCATTAGTCTTGGGCTGGAGCTTTGAGAAAGCTGATACTCCCTCTAAATTTTTACAGATGCTTCTAGTTTACCAGTTCATGACTGCACTACTAGGAAAGACTTCCTGCCACTAAACTGCTTGCTGGCATGTAAGCTGAATTTCAAAATCCCTGAAAAAAAGTAAAGCTCTGTG